>NC_070581.1:32431887-32458850 GCF_027409825.1 Scomber japonicus | reverse complement strand
AGGGTGAAGGGAGGAAGAGAGGAAGGTAGGAGGGACAGAGGAAAGAAAGAAGGAGAAAGGAAAAGAGGAAGTGAGGAAGGTAGGGGGAGGAAAGAAAGAGAGAAGGAGGGAAGAAGGGAGGGAGGAAGGACAGAAGGAAGGAAAGAGAGAGAGGAAGGACAGATGGAAGGAAACGAAGACAGGAAGGAAGGAAAGAAGGAAGGAAACAAAGACAGGAAGGAAGGACAGAAGAAAGGAAGTAAAATAAGACAGGCTTCTCTTAGCTATGAGTAACTCAGGATGAAGTGCTCTCATGTTTGCTCATGTGACCCCCAACAGGTAATACATGAGCTGCCACTGCAAGGGGGAGAGCTAGAGGTCCCGGTGGGTGCCCTTCAGATGGAGGAAAAGGGATTAAGGGCCCTTTAGGAGGCCCCCAGGTGTGAGAACATGAGGGTCACAACCTCGTACATGTCTGGACTGTGTTTGTGATTATAATCTAAAGTAGTACGTTTTTATACATCATCTAAGTTTAATCCTCCTGTTGTAGGAAGGGAGGAAGGAAGGGAGGAAGGAGTGAAGGGGAAGGAAAGAAAGATAGAAGGAGGGAGGGAGGAAGGACAGATGGAAGGAAGGAAGGCAGGACGGAAGGAAGGAGGATAATGAAGGATGGAGGAAAAAAGGAAGGCAGGAAGGAAGGTAGGACGGAGGGAGGAAAAAAGGAAGGAGGGAGGGAGGGAGAAAGGAAAAGAGGAAGGAAGGAAGAAAAGAAGGAAGGAGGGACAGAGAGAAAGAAGGAATGAGGGAGGGAGGGAGGGAGGAAGGACAGAAAGAAGGGAGAAAGGGAGGAAAGAAGGAACAGTCAAAACAGATGGGGTCAATTTGACCCCGGTAGGACGACACAAAGGTTAAAGGTTAAAACATGGAATGAATAGGGAAGGAAAGAAAGATAGAAGGAGGGAGGGAGGGAGGGAGGAAAGACAAATGGAAGGAAGAAAAGAAGAGAGGAAGGAAGGAGGAAGGAAGGCAGGATGAAAAAAGGAAGGCAGGAAGGAAGGTAAGACGGAGGGAGGAAAAAGGAAGGAGGGAGGGAGGGAGAAAGGAAAAGAGGAAGGAAGGCAGGATGGAAGGGAGGAAGGAAGGAAGGACCTGGGAGGACGACACCATGTTTCCTCCCTCCCCCTTCCTTCTTTCCTCCCTTGCTTCCTCCCTCCCTCCTTTCTACGTTCTTCCTCCATCCCTCCCTTCCTTCCTTCCTTGCTCTCTACTTTCCTCCCTTCCTTGCTCCCTCCTTTCCTTCCTTCTTCCTCCCTCCCTCCCTTCCTCCCTCCTTTCCTTCCTTCTTCCTCCCTCCTCAGTTCTCAGTACTGGCTTCTTCAGAAAGCAGGACGTAGTTAGCAGGATTGGTTTTAGATGCTCTTTAAGCTCTTCTTCTCTTTCTCTTCTTCTCTTTCTCTTCTCTCTTTCTCTTCTTCTCTTTCTCGTCGCTGCAGCTCCAGATGAAATGCACTCTGGTGAATTTCCATTCTGCAATAAATGTACATAAAAGCAGAGAGTGCACCGAGCCGATCGATATATACCTGCTCCATCGTTACTTCCTGTTTCTGTGGAGAGAAGATACTCAACCCGAGGCTCGTGGAGACGTTTGAAGTGTGTTTTCATTTCTTTCTCTTTTCTTTTTAAGCAAGGGATGGACATTTCTAGTAAATTAGGTTGGAAAAAGGAAAAAGAGCATGATCAAAGGAAGCTGTAAAAAAAAAAAAAAAAAAAAAGGAAGGAAGGAAGGGAAGGAAGGGAGGGAGGGAGGGAGGAAGGAAGGAAGGAAGGAAGGAGGTTAGGTTTTGGTTTGGTTAGTGTTAAACTAACCAAACTGGAGGGAGGAGGGAGGGAGGGGAGGGAGAAAGGAAGGAAGGAAGGAAGGAGGGAGGGAGGGAGGAAGGGAGGAAGAAGGAAGGAAAGACAGAGGGAGAAAGGAAGGAAGGAAGGGAGGGAGGGAGGGAGGAAGAAGGAAGGAAGGAAAGAAGGAGGGAGAAAGGAAGGAAGGAAGGGAGGGATGGATGGAGGAAGAAGGAAGGAAAGGAGGGATGGAGGAAAGAAGGACGGAGGAAAGAATAATGGACTCTTTGACATTTGACATCTTTGGAAGGGAGGAAGGAGGACGGAAGGAAGGAAGGAAGGGAGGGAGGAGAAGAAGGACGGAGGAAAGAATAAGTGAGGTGAGATGAGGTCTGTTTCTGTTTTCATTTCTTTCTTCTTTCTTTTTTTATAAGCAAGGGATGGACAACTCTAGTAAATGAGGTTGGAAGAAGGAAAAAGAGATGATCAAAGGAAGAGAGATGAGGAGAGCAGCAGGGGAGTGACACGAGCTGCAGATAATAGACTCTTTGACATTGTGATGTACACTCTGTTCCTGTTCAGGTACACTCAGCCAGCAGCCAATCATCAGACCAGATCATTTACTGTCCTAGAGAAAAAAAGAAAGAAGCTACGGGTTAGTTACTGTCCTAGAGAAAAAAAGAAAGAAGCTACGGGTTAGTTACTGTCCTAGAGAAAAAAAGAAAGAAGCTACGGGTTAGTTCATGTCCTAGAGAAAAAAAGAAAGAAGCTACGGGTTAGTTACTGTCCTAGAAAAAAAAAGAAAGAAGCTACGGGTTAGTTACTGTCCTAGAGAAAAAAAGAACGAAGCTACGGGTTAGTTACTGTCCTAGAGAAAAAAAGAAAGAAGCTACGGGTTAGTTACCGTCTAGAGAAAAAAAGAAAGAAGCTATGGGTTAGTTACTGTCCTAGAGAAAAAAAGAAAGAAGCTACGGGTTAGTTACTGTCCTAGAGAAAAAAAGAAAGAAGCTACGGGTTAGTTACCGTCCTAGAGAAAAAAAGAAAGAAGCTATGGGTAGTTACTGTCCTAGAGAAAAAAAGAAAGAAGCTACGGGTTAGTTACCATCCTAGAGAAAAAAGAAAGAAGCTACGGGTTAGTTACTGTCCTAGAGAAAAAAAGAAAGAAGCTACGGGTGAAGCTACGGGGTTAGTTACTGTCCTAGAGAAAAAAGAAAGAAGCTACGGGTTAGTTACTGTCCTAGAGAAAAAAGAAAGAAGCTATGGGTTAGTTACTGTCCTAGAGAAAAAAAGAAAGAAGCTACGGGTGAAGCTACGGGTTAGTTACTGTCCTAGAGAAAAAAGAAAGAAGCTACGGGTTAGTTACTGTCCTAGAGAAAAAAAGAAAGAAGCTATGGGTTAGTTACCGTCCTAGAGAAAAAAAGAAAGAAGCTACGGGTGAAGCTACGGGTTAGTTACTGTCCTAGAGAAAAAAAGAAAGAAGCTACGGGTTAGTTACTGTCCTAGAGAAAAAAGAAGATGCTACGGGTTAGTTACTGTCCTAGAGAAAAAAAGAAAGAAGCTACGGGTTAGTTACTGTCCTAGAGAAAAAAAGAAAGAAGCTACGGGTTAGTTACTGTCCTAGAGAAAAAAAGAAGAAGCTACGGGTTAGTTACTGTCCTAGAGAAAAAAAGAAAGAAGCTACGGGTTAGTTACTGTCCTAGAGAAAAAAAGAAAGAAGCTACGGGTTAGTTACTGTCCTAGAGAGAAAAAGAAAGAAGCTACGGGTTAGTTACTGTCCTAGAGAAAAAAAGAAAGAAGCTACGGGTTAGTTACTGTCCTAGAGAAAAAAAGAAAGAAGCGACGGGTTAGTTACTGTCCTAGAGAAAAAAAGAAAGAAGCTACGGGTTAGTTACTGTCCTAGAGAAAAAAGAAAGAAGCTACGGGTTAGTTACTGTCCTAGAGAAAAAAAGAAAGAAGCTACGGGTTAGTTACTGTCCTAGAGAGAAAAAGAAAGAAGCTACGGGTTAGTTACTGTCCTAGAGAGAAAGAGAAGCTACGGGTTAGTTACTGTCCTAGAGAAAAAAAGAAAGAAGCTACGGGTTAGTTACCGTCCTAGAGAAAAAAAGAAAGAAGCTACGGGTTAGTTACCGTCCTAGAGAAAAAAAGAAGAAGCTACGGGTTAGTTACCGTCCTAGAGAAGAAAAGAAAGAAGCTACGGGTTAGTTACCGTCTAGAGAAAAAAAGAAGAAGCTACGGGTTAGTTACCGTCCTAGAGAAAAAAAGAAAGAAGCTACGGGTTAGTTACCGTCCTAGAGAAAAAAAGAAAGAAGCTACGGGTTAGTTACCGTCCTAGAGAAGAAAAGAAAGAAGCTACGGGTTAGTTACCGTCCTAGAGAAGAAAAGAAAGAAGCTACGGGTTAGTTACCGTCCTAGAGAAAAAAAGAAAGAAGCTACGGTTAGTTACCGTCCTAGAGAAAAAAGAAAGAAGCTACGGGTTAGTTACCGTCCTAGAGAAAAAAGAAAGAAGCTACGGGTTAGTTACTGTCCTAGAGAAAAAAAGAAAGAAGCTACGGGTTAGTTACTGTCCTAGAGAAAAAAAGAAAGAAGCTACGGGTTAGTTACTGTCCTAGAGAAAAAAAGAAAGAAGCTACGGGTTAGTTACTGTCCTAGAGAAAAAAAGAAGACGCTACGGGTTAGTTACTGTCCTAGAGAAAAAAGAAAGAAGCTACGGGTTAGTTACTGTCCTAGAGAAAAAAAGAAAGAAGCTACGGGTTAGTTACTGTCCCAGAGAGAAAAAAAGAAAGAAGCTACGGGTTAGTTACTGTCCTAGAGAAAAAAAGAAAGAAGCTACGGGTTAGTTACTGTCCTAGAGAAAAAAAGACAGAAGCTACGGGTTAGTTACTGTCCTAGAGAAAAAAAGAAAGAAGCTACGGGTTAGTTACCGTCCTAGAGAAAAAAGAAAGAAGCTACGGGTTAGTTACCGTCCTAGAGAAAAAAAGAAAGAAGCTACGGGTTAGTTACGACGTCCTAGAGAAAAAAAGAAAGAAGCTACGGGTTAGTTACCGTCCTAGAGAAAAAAAGAAAGAAGCTACGGGTTAGTTACCGTCCTAGAGAAAAAAAGAAGAAGCTACGGGTTAGTTACTGTCCTAGAGAAAAAAAGAAAGAAGCTACGGGTTAGTTACTGTCCTAGAGAAGAAATATGACTCAATCAGTACGTCAGTGTTGTTCATCCAGGATGCACAGAGCTTTGATAAAGGCTGAGGGAGGGAAGGAGGAGGAAGGAAGGAAGGAAGGAAAGGAGGGAGGGAGGAAGGGATGCACAGAGCTTTTATAAAGAACTGCTCTCTGATGAGACTCCAACAGTGATTCAGGCTTGGTTAGTGTTAAGCTAACCAAGCCTGACGTAGGGAGGGAGGAAGGAAGGAAGGAAGGAAGGGAGAAAGGAAGGAAGGAAGGAAGGAAGGAAGAAGGGAAGAAAGTAGGGAGGAAGGAAGGGATTCAGGTTTGGTTAGCGTTAGCGTTAAGCTACATGCCTAAGCTTTAATTTACTTATCAACAGTTAAACTATATCACACAGAGATTGACCTTTAACCTTTGTGTCGTCCTCCCGGGTCAAACTGACCCCGTCTGTTTTGACCTCTCTTTCCTTTCTGTCCTTCTTTCCTTCCTTCATCCCCCTTCCTTCCTCCCTCCCTCCTCTCTTTCTTTCCTCCCCCTACCCCTTCCTTCTTTCTCTGTCCTTCCTTCCTTCCTTCCTCCCTTCCTCTTTTCCTTTCTCCCTCCTTCCTTCCTTCCTTTCTTCCTCCCTTCTTTCCTTCCTTCCTCCCTTCTTTCCTTCCTTCCTCCCTTCTTTCCTTCCTTCCTCCCTTCCTTTCCTTTCTTCCTTCTTCCTTCCTTACCTCGAGGACAACAGCAGGGTTAATATTGAAGTTTGCAGTCAGATTAGTGAAATGACATAAAATACTGCACCATCAACCAAATACTCTTGTTTTTTCAGGAATTAATATTATTGGAGGAAGGGAGGAAGAAAGGAAGGAATAAGGAAGGAAGGGATGAAGAAGGAAGGAAGGAATAAGGAAGGAGAGGAAGGAGGAAGGAAAGAAAGGAGAGGAAGGAGGAAGGAAAGAAAGGAGAGGAAGGAGGAAGGAAAGAAGGGAGGGAGGGAGGGAGGGAGGGAGGAAGAAGGAAGGAAAGGAGGGAGGAAGGATGGGAGGAAAGTAGGCAGGAAGGAAGGAAGGAAGGAAGGAAGGAAGGAGGGAGGGAGGGATTTTACTTTTCAATACAAAATCTAATTTACCAAACTACTAATAGCCTGCTTCAATGTTTGTGAGAGAGGATTAGAGGGATATGAGAGCAGTAGATAAACCTCTATAAACCTCTCACCTAGATAAAACAGTTTGTGTTTGTGTTTGAAGACAAGCCTAGGAGGAAGAGGGATGATAGTAAAAGTTCAGCAATAAAAGTAAGAAAAGAGAAAAAGAAAGAAAAGACCAGGAGCCTTGCAAGTTTTAAAGGTTATGAGTTTATAGATTAGTTGACAGAGAGAGAGAGAGAGAGAGAGAGAGAGGAAGAAATATAGGAGAGCATCACTAGAAGACAATTTATTGGATTTAAAACACAGATTGGTGAAGCAATATGCTGCAGCCTCTCTCTCCCTCCCTCCTTCCCTCTCTCTCCTCCCCTCTCCCTCCCTCCCTCCTTCCCTCTCTCTCTCTGTCTGTTGCTATCTCTCTGTCTCTCTCTCTCTCTGTCTATCTGTCTCTCTGTCTCTCTCTCTCTCTCTCTCTCTCTCTCTCTCTCTCTCTCTCTCTCTCTCTCTCTCTGTCTCTCTCTCTCTCCCTCCCTCCTTCCCTCTCTCTCTCTCTGTCTGTGTCTCTGTCTCTCTCTCCCTCCCTCTCTCCCTTCTTCCTTCCCTCTCTCTCTGTGTCTCTCTCTCTCTCTCTCTGTCTGTTGCTCTCTCTCTGTCTTTCTCTCCCTCCCTCTCTCTCTCTCTCTCTCTCTCTCTCTCTGTCTCCACCCCCCCCCCCCCCCCCCCCCCCCTCTCTCTCACCGCTGGAGTTAATGCTTTTATTGCCCTGATCAATCCAAACCTAATTGCTGCCTTTACAAAACTACTGTGTTATCACTCGCTCCTTTTTCCACTGACCGACCAAAACCTTCCTGATGTTGTATGACGAAGCAAAATCAGGTTATTGGAGCAACTGGGTCTCTAAGAGTCACTAAAGCTGCCATGTCTGCATTGTGCTGTGATGTCAAAGAGTCTAAAAGGCAGACAGTCAGAAGGGAGGAAGAAGGAAGGAAAGAGGAAGGAAGGAGGGAGGGAGGAAAGAAGGAAGGAGGAGGGAGGAAAGAAGGAAGGAGGGAGGGTGGAAAGAAGGAAGGAGGAGGGAGGAAATAATGAAGGAGGAAAGAAGGAAGGTAATGGGGAGGAAAGAAAGAGAGATGAGGGAGGGAGGAAGGAAAGAAGAAGGAGGGAGGGAGGGAGGGAGAAAGGAAAAGAGGAAGGGAGGAAATATGGACAGAGGAAAGAAGGAAGTAATGGGGAGGAAAGAAAGAGAGATGGAGGGAAGGAGGAAAGAAGAAAGGGAGGAAGGAAGGAATGAGGGAAGGAAGAAGGAGGGAGGGAGGAGAAGGACAGAAGGAAGGAAGGGGATGGATGAAGGAAAGAAGGAAGGGTGGAAAGAGAGAAAGAGAAGGAGGGAGGAAGGACAGACAGAAGGAAGGAAGGGAGGAAAGAAGGAACAGTAAAAACCGATGGGGTCAATTTGACCCGGGAGGACGACAGGAAGGTTAATTATCATTATTTCCATCATAAATAGCTCTTCATCATTTCACCTCATGTTATATAATCCCGGAAGGAAGGAAGGAAGGAAGGAAGGAAGAAGGAATTTAGGAAGAAAGGAAGGAGGGACAGAAGGAAGGAAGGAAGGAAGGACAGATGGAAGGAAGGAAGGAAGGAAGGAAGGAAGAAAGGAATTTAGGAAGAAAGGAAGGAGGACAGAAGGAAGGAAGGAAGGAAGGACAGATGGAAGGAAGGAAGGAAGGAAGGAAGGACAGATGGAAAGAAGGAAAAGAACACAGGAAGGAAAGTGGGCCAGGCCGGACCCCTCGGCGGGCCGGTTCTGGCCCACGGGCCTCATGTTTAACACCCCTGGTCTAGACAGTCAATCCCATAAATACATATTTATCTCTCTGACTCGGCTCTCTGTCCAGACAGAAACTAGATTATTTTTACCCTGTTAATGGATTTTTTCCAAACAGGCTCCACAGTCAATAAATCTGAAAACATGATTTGCTGTTAGTGTGAACAGAGCTTTGTAGAAACTTCATATCAGTGACAGAACAGATGGTTTGTGGAAGCATTTCAGCATTTCTTTATCAGGAAGAATAAGAAGAAACAATAAGTGCAGGGAGGGAGGGAGGACGACATGAAGGTTAATAAAGATTTCTTTCAGCCTTGTTTGTGTTTAGGTCCACCTGTTCCATTTCCTTCATACAGTAACCCGAACTGATCTGCCTGGTTAGAAATAAAGACACAAGAAATAGACTCATAATGTGCTATGTTTGCTATGGCACTATTACTTTATGAATACAGCTTTAGCTCAGAGACTACAGGTGCCAATTTACCACATATGTTTAATGACCAGACTTTCCAATTTACAAACACACTTGGTGTGAACATCCAGTGAGTGACAGGAGACTGCAGCACCAGATACAAGAGAAGAGAGTAAAGATGAAAGACAGGAAATGAGTTAGAGATGATTTATGATATGATATTTAATTCTGACTCTAAATGACGAGCTAACAAACTGAAGCCGAACCTTTCACCTGCTCCTCTAAGTGAAGCAAACTTGGCAAACTCGCTTTTCAACTTCCAGAAAAGCTCACGTGAGCAGGTGCAGGGCTGAGTGAGACTAAAGCAGAGCGACCGTCTTCTGATTATAATTACGTAAAAACAGATTGAATGCACAGAACGATGAATGGAGGTAATGAGAAATGAAATGAGATGTGAAGTAAAACTCTATTAACAAGCTTTAAAAGATAAAAAAAAGAAAAAAGAAGAAGAAATGAGGAAATGAGCAGAGAGGAACGCATGAGAGGAAAGAGAAGAAGATTAACCCCGTCTGTTTGACTGTTCCTTCCTTCCTTCCTTCCTTCCTTCCTTCCTTCCTTCTGTCCTTCCTTCCTTCTGTCCTTCCTTCCTCCTTCCTTATACAAGTCAATGTAGAATTCACCAACTTCTCACTTGATTTCTAACCTCAGTAAACGTTTTCAAATGTGTTTATGGTCTCAATCGCTAGTTTAAAGCCTTCTTCAATGCAGTATGATGTTCATTTGGGACATTTTGGCCTCCCCTGATTTTATATGTGACGATAAAGCAGGGTATGCATTAGGGCGTGGCTACGTCCTGATTGACAGGTTGATTGACCAATGTCCTCGAGATCCAGCCCTCGCAACCATAGCAACCTCCCCGCTCCGCCCATGGCCCCCGCCTCATGCCCATATAAGTAGAATCCCTGTTTTTATTTTTCCCAGCATGCACCTGAATTTTCAAGATGGCGCTGCCTAGATTAGAAACTATTGGCTTCCGAGCAGCAGTCCACAAACCAATGGGTGACGTCACGGATGTTACGTCCATTTCTTTTATACAGTCTATGCTCATAAGGTGAAATCATGCTTGTAATACACACACACACAAAGTTTTTTAGTTTCTGGCATCAACGAGGAACTTTTTGACATTAGTGAAACAATGACGTAATTGTTTTTGTTTTGCTCTTGTGCACATTTGTTTGTTTTCTATGATTGAGCCCCAATTAAAATGATCTCCTTGTCAAGAGGGAAGCGACACGCTGAAATGACAAACACTCAGTCAGTGAGATTGACAACAGCATCCAAAAATCAGGCACACACGGACAGCGGGGGGGGCGGGGGGGGGGGGGGCGAGTTTCTGAGGCAGTGAATGGAAAGTGGCAAGTTCACGTACTGGAACAGACAAGCTGGCAAGATGATGGCAGAATGGCAAAACACCTACATAGCAACAACAATCAGGCAAACAGAGAAGGTGAACCATCTTCTAATTATCGCAGGAAGCTCAATAATGGACTGAGACGGACAGATGTGATGGAAGATAATAATTAGGGAGGGAATGACTGGCAGAGAGGAGAGTAACTGTATTATACTAAGATAGACGCCCCTGACAGCCCTGTTGTGCTCAGGTCAAGGAAGGAAGGGAGGAAAAGAGGGAGGAAGGAAGGAAGTAAGGAACAAATAAAATGAGGAATGAAGGGAGGAAGGAAGGGAGGAAAAGAGGAAGGAAGGAAGGAAGGAAGGAAGGGAGGAAAGAGGAAAGAAGCAAGGAAGGAAGGGAGGAAAAGAGGGAAGAAGGAAATGAGGAAGGAAGTAAAGAGGAAGGAAGGAAAGAAGGAACAAACAAATAAAATGAGGAAGGAAGGGAGGAAATGAGGAAGGAAGGAAGGAAATGAGTGAAGGAAGGAAGAAAGGAAGGAAGGGATGAAAGAGGAAGGAAGGAAGGAACGAACGAACGAATAAAATGAGGAAGGAACGAAGGAAAGGAGGAAAGAGGAAGGAATTGAGAAAAAAGGAAATGAGGAAGGAAGGAAGTAACGAAGGAAGGAAGGAAGGAAAGAGGAAAAGAGGAAGGAAGTAAGGAGAGGAAAGAAAGAATGAGGAAGGAAGGAGAGAAGGAAGGAAGGAAGGAAGGAAGGAAGGAAGGAAGGAACAGTCAAAAGAGATAGGGTCAATTTGACCCGGGAGGACGACAGGAGGGTTAAAAATACAGAAAAGGAAAATCAACGATAGCTGGAATTGACAGCTCACGTACTGGAACAGACAAGCTGGCAAGATGATGGCAGAATGGCAAAACACCTACATAGCAACAACTATCAGGCAAACAAGGAAGGTGAACCATCTTCTAATTATCGCAGGAAGCTCAATAATTGACTGAGATGGACAGATGTGATGGAAGATAATAACTAGGGAGGGAATGACTGGCAGAGAGGAGAGTAACTGTATTATACTAAGTAAGAAATATACTCTTCACTTATCACAGGAACAAATAAGATGAGGAAGGAAGGGAGGAAGGAAGGAAGGAAGCAAGGGAGGAAAAGAGGAAGGAAGGAAGGGAGGAAGGAAGGAAGGGAGAAAAGGAGGAAGGAAATGAGGATGGAAGGAAGGAAGGAACGAATAAAATGAGGAAGGAACGAAGGAAGGGAGGAAAAGAGGAAAGAGGGAAGGAAGGGAGGAAAAAAGGAAGGAAGGAAGGGAGGTAAAAAGGAAGGGAGGAAAAAAGGAAGGAAGGAAGGAAGGAACGAATAAAATGAGGAAGGAAGGGAGGAAAGGAGGAAAGAAGGAAGGAAGGAAGGGAGGAAAGGAGGAAAGAAGGAAGGAAGGAAAAGAGGAAGGAAGGAAGGAAGGAAAGGAGGAAAGAGGAAGGAAGTGAGAAAAAAGGAAATGAGGAAGGAAGGAAGATGGAAGATAATAATTAGGGAGGGAATGACTGGCAGAGAGGAGCGTGACTGTATTATACTAAGATAGACGCCCCTGACAGATATACTCCTCACAAGGTATGAGTTATGAGGAACGAAGGAAGGAAAAGAGGGAGGAAGGAAGGAAGGAATGAGGGAAGGAAGGAAGGAAGGAATAAAATGAGGAAGGAAGGGAGGAAAGGAGGAAGGAAGGGAGGAAAGGAGGAAGGAAATGAGGGAGGAAGGAAGGAAGGAAGGAAGGAAGGAAGGAAGGAAGGAACGAATAAAATGAGGAAGGAATGAAGGAAGGGAGGAAAGGAGGAAAGAAGGAAGGAAGGAAGTAACGAAGGAAGGAAGGAAGGAAGGAGAGGAAAGAAAGAATGAGGAAGGAAGGAATGAGAGAAGGAAGGAAGGAAGGAAGGAAGGAACAGTCAATAGAGAGCACAACACTGCTCCAGAAACATCAGAGTAGAGATGAACCAAACTCTGCAGGAAATCAGGCTTAATTGAGCTGCCTCATACGCTCAGTCACGGTTAGTATTATGCAGCCATGTTGCCTGAGATGTCATCCCGACATTGATGCTTGCCCAAGTTTTACATAAGAGAAATTTAGGGTCCCAAACAATACCCCCCCCCCCACCCCTAATTAGAGTGACAAGCAGCAGCAGTATGAGGCAAACAGTTTGCATTTAACCCTCCTGTTGTGCTCAGGTCAAGGAAGGAAGGAAGGGAGGAACGAATAAAATGAGGAAGGAACGAATAAAATGAGGAAGGAACGAAGGAAGGGAGGAAAGGAGGAAAGAAGAAGGAAGGAAATGAGGAAGGAAGGGAGGAAAGGAGGAAGGGAGGAAACGAGGGAGGAAGGAAATGAGGAAGGAAGGAAGGAAGGAAGGGAGGAAAGAAGGAAGGAAGGAAGGGAGGAAAAGAGGAAGGAAGGAAATGAGGGAGGAAGGAGGAAAGAGGAAGGAAGGAAGTAAGGAAGGAAGGAAGGAACGAATAAAATGAGGGAGGAAGGGAGGAAATGAGGAAAGAAGGAAGGAAGGAAGGGAGGGAGGAAAAGAGGGAGGAAGGAAGGAAGGAAGGAAGGAAGGAAAGGAGGAAAGAAGGAAGGAAGGAAGGAAGGAAGGAAGGGAGGAACGAATAAAATGAGGAAGGAACGAAGGAAGGGAGGAAAGAAGGAAGGGAGGAAAAGAGGGAGGAAGGAAGGAAGGGAGGAAAGAGGAAGGAAGTGAGAAAAAAGGAAATGAGGAAGGAAGGAAGTAATGAAGGAAGGAGAGGAAAGAAAGAATGAGGAAGGAAGGAAGGAAGGAGAGAAGGAAGAAAGAAAGGAAGGAAGGAACAGTCAAAAGAGATATGGTCAAATTGACCCGGGAGGACGACAAGAGGGTTAAAAATACAGAAAAGGAAAATGAACGATAGCTGGAATTGACAGCTCACCGCTCACCTGCCCGTCATTACATGCAACTTAAAAATAGCACACTGTAATGAAAAGGTCACATAGCAGAAAACCCTAACCCTGAACTTTCAAAATCTCCAATCTACAGGGAACCTTTACGGGGGGGACATCAGCGGAGGAGAAGTTTCCAGTCTGTTTGTCTGAGTGGGAGGAAGTCGACAGGTGTGCTTCCTGAATGGTGAACCAGGTGAGGACACACTATGGATGTATTATAAGAACTGGATGGGATGCTGCCACTCAGTCTATGGGCCCATTTATGCTCAACAGACGTACGAAAATGTATCCGTCCTTTTCAAACGATGTTACCGTCACTGCTCACATTCTTCTATCCGTCCCTTACGTTGGCATGGATGTTAACCAATACATCCACCAGGGGGCAGCACAGAGTCAATACATCCACCAGGGGGCAGCATAGAGTCAATACATCCACTAGGGGGCAGCACAGAGTCAATACATCCACCAGGGGGCAGCGCAGAGTCAATACATCCACCAGGGGGCAGCACTGAGTCAAAAACAAACATGGCGACTGTGGAGGAGATATTGATAATGTTCCTCTTGCATAAAAGACAAAAAACGATATGTTTAAAGTTTCTAAGCAACTCACAAAACATTTACTCAAAAAGTTCCTCCATTGTTATTTCTTCTTCGTGTCTCACTAGAGCTACGTATCGAGTAGTGACAGCAACACTGCCCCCCCATGGTTTCCGGTGGTACTGCTCCGTTTGGTCCGTATCCGTAAGCTTTATGGAAACCATGGAAACGTGCAGAAATACGGAGGAAATGAACGCAGAGCACGGACAGAAGGCTCCGTCTGTATCCGTATTTAACGTTGAGTATAAATGGGCCTTATCACCACATTTTTCCAGTGGTCACTCGCGGTATTGCAGCTAAAAAATCCCCCTGTGGCCCAATAAGCATTTTCCCCATAGACCACCATCGTAACAAAGATGTTTATCCCTCCTGTTGTCCTCAAGTCAAGGATGGATAGAAGGAAGGACAGGAGGAAGGAGGAAAAGAGGCAGGAAGGAAGGAAGGAAGGAAGGGAGGAAGGGAGTAAGGACGAAAAAAGGAAGGAATTTAGGAGAGAAGGGAGGAAGGAAGGAAAGAAGGACGGAAGGAAGGAAGAAAGGAAGGAAAGGAGTAAGGACGAAAAGAAGAAGGAATTTAGGAGAGAAGGAAGGGAGAAAGGAAGGAAGGAAGGAAAGAAAGATGGAAGGAAGGAAGGGAGGATGGAAGGAAGAAGAAAGAGGGGAGGAGGGGAAGAAGGAAGGAAAAATTAAAGAAAGAGGGAAGACGGAAGTAAAAAAGGAACAGTCAAAAGAGAGATGGGGTCAATTTGACCCGGGAGGACGACGGGAGGATTATAAAACTGTTGACAGGACTCCTCGAACTGCAAACAAAGTCAGTTACGACTCTTTTTATGATTCATTTTTGATCCATGGGGGTTTTATATTTGTAAAACTTTCCTCAAGCCGAAAAAGGCCATGTAAAAATGTGACATCATCACAATGTAAAGTCTGTGGTCTGTGTATCATCTAAGCTCCTGTCAGCCCTGTAATTGACTGGTGACTTGTTCCCTGCCTCATGCCCAATATCAGCTTGGATTGGCTTCAGCTACCCTACGATCCTCTAAAGGAAAAATAGTAAAGAAAATGAAGAATGTATTTAATTAGGGCTGTCAAACAATACATTTTTTAAATCGAGATTAATCGCAGAGTTTCCATAGTTAATCACGATTAATGGCGTTTTGAATTGCATGTTTAAAATCCTGTTATTTTCCATTTGAAGGCAGTTTTAAGCCCATAATGTAAAGCATTTCTTACCAGAGTGTCTTAACTGGGAATCAATCACGGCTCTGCTGCGACTCCCACACTCCAAAATGGTCCTTTGGTGGAGCTGAGGCTGGCTTGGCTGCACCTGGGTGTTTAGCGTGGAGGTGCTAACTCAAACTCCACGTACTCCGGTGGTAGTTAAACTCCGTTTGACACAGGTTGCATTTTACTTTTGACTTGTCAACTGAAGCGTCTGGAAGTGTTTTAAAGTTAAACAAGCCGTTCAAAAGTCCAGTAGCTCTCTTACTTTCCATCAGCGCGGTAGGTTTACTGCAGGAGGCCACTTCAAAGCATAGCGCTACAGCTAGAGGAGCCGTCTACGGGAGGGAAGGAAAGGAGGAAGGAAGGACGGAAGGAAGGAAGGGAAGAGAAGACCGGAAGGAAGGAAGGAAGGAAGAGGAAGGAAGGAAGGAAGGTAGGAAAAGAGGGATAAGAAAGAAGAGAAGACCGGAGGGAGGGAAGGAAGGCAAAGAAGACAAGGAGGAAGGGAGAAAGAAAGGTAGGAAGGACAGACAGAAGGAAGGAAAAGAGGAAGAAGGAAACTGGGCCGCGGTAGGTTTACTGCAGGAGGCCACTTCAAAGCATAGCGCTACAGCTAGAGGAGCCATCTACGGGGGAGTACAAGGGACAAAAAGGCTTGCAACATTAAAATGAGATTAAAAAAAATTAGCACGTTATAGATTGCATTAATCTAATCGCGATTAACGCGTTAACGGTGACAGCCCTAATTATAATGAACATAGTCCTGGCCAGAGTCCTGAGTCCCAATGAAGAGGGATAGGTTTGGATATTTCCAGGTTTCTCCACATTGTGCCCAGTTTCCTCTGCACTGCAGTCCTTGTTACCGGCCAACTGACAGACATGTTAGCCAATGCCAATTATTTCCACCTGCCACAGGACATGGACATGTAGCAGGTTCATGCTATCCTGTCCAGTCCTACTCTCCAGAAGGAACTGGTAGTGCAGGACTCATTATTTCTGATTAACCCAACCATTCCTGTCTTGTTGCCACTGGCTCCCACTGCATGCTGGTCTTTCCGTAAGCCCATACCAGAGATGGACAGATGTGATGGAAGATAATAATTAGGGAGGGAATGACTGGCAGAGAGGAGAGTAATTGTATCATACTAAGATAGACGCCCCTGACAGATATACTCTTCACAAGGTATGAGCATGAACTGTACATCATGTCTCACAGGAACGAATAAGATGAGGAAGGAAGGGAGGAAAGAAGGAAGGAAGGAAGGAAGGAAGGGAGGAAAAAACGAAGGAAGGAAGGGAGGAAATGAGGAAGGAAAGAAGGAAGGGAGGAAAGGAGGAAAGGAGGAAAGAAGGGAGGGAAAGAGGAAGGAAGGAAGGAAGGAAGGAAGGAAAGGAGGAAAGAGGAAGGAAGTGAGAAAAAAGGAAATGAGGAAGGAAGGAAGGGAGGAAAGAAAAAAGGAAGGAAGGGAGGTAAAAAGGAAGGGAGGAAAAAAGGAAGGAAGGAAGGAAGTAACGAAGGAAGGAAGGAAGGAGAGGAAAGAAAGAATGAGGAAGGAAGGAATGAGGAAGGAAGGAAGGGAGGAAAGAAAAAAGGAAGGGAGGGAGGTAAAAAGGAAGGGAGGAAAAAAGGAAGGAAGTAACGAAGGAAGGAAGGAAGGAGAGGAAAGAAAGAATGAGGAAGGAAGGAATGAGGAAGGAAGGAAGGGAGGAAAGAAAAAAGGAAGGGAGGGAGGTAAAAAGGAAGGGAGGAAAAAAGGAAGGAAGTAACGAAGGAAGGAAGGAAGGAGAGGAAAGAAAGAATGAGGAAGGAAGGAATGAGAGAAGGAAGGAGATAATACCAGTATGTTACACCACAATGAAACAGCCTGACTCTTTGATGTACATCAGAGGGGCATTTAAGCTGTTTAAATGATGCTTATAATCCTAACCTTGAGCACATACTAGATATGCCAACGTTTCTTTTTTTCATTTTTTTCCCCTGTGCCTGAGAGCAGAGGAGTCAAAATCATTTTCACAGTCCAATTTGATCTGATGTGGGCCCGGATCATTAAAAAGAGAGAAGGAAGGAAGGAAGGAAGGAAGGAAAGAAGGAAATAAGAAGGGAAAGAAGGAAAGACAGGCAAAAGGAAAGAGGGAAGAAAGGTAGGAAAGAGAGATAGTGAAGGACGGACAGACAGAAGGAAGGAAGGAAGGGAGGGAGAAAGGATGGAAGGACAGATGGAAGGAAGGACAGAAGGAAGAAAGGAAGGAAAGACAGATGGAAGGAAGGACAGAAGGAAGAAAGGTAGGAAGGACAGAAAAGGACAGATGGAAGGAAGGAAGGACAGATGGAAGGAAGGACCGAAGGAAGGAAGGAAGGAAGGAAGGAAGGAAGGAAGGAAGGAAAGACAGATGGAAGGAAGAAAGGACAGAAGGAAGGAAGGAAGGACCGAAGGAAGGAAGGAAGGAAAGACAGATGGAAGGAAGAAAGGAAGGAAGGACAGATGGAAGGAAGGACAGCAGGAAGAAAGGAAGGAAGGACAGCAGGAAGAAAGGAAGGAAAGACAGATGGAAGGAAGGAAGGAAGAAGGAAAGGAAGAAAGGAAGGAAGGACAGAAAAGGACAGATGGAAGGAAGGGCCGCATGTTTGACACCCCTGCATTAGAGAAGCTATTTATACCACTGCTCAGATGCTCATGTTGCAGGTTTTGGTGGAAATAGAAGATGCTTTCCATTCTTCCCATTCTTCCCATTCTTTTGACTGTTCCTTCCTTTCATTCCTTCCTTCCTTCCTTCCTCTCTCCTACCTTCCTCTCTTCCTTCTTTTCTTTCCTCCCTCCCTCCTTTCCTTCCTTCCTTCCATCCCTCCCTTCCTTCTCTTCCATCTTCCTTCCTTCCTCCCTTCCATTCTTCCTTTCCTTCCTTCTTCCTCCAGTACCTTCCTACCTTCCTTCCTTCCTTCTTTCCTCCGTCCTTCTTTCCTTCCCCCCTTCCCCCCTTCCCTCCTTCCTTCCCTTCCATCTTCCTCCCTTCCTTCCTTTCTTTCCCTCCCCCCTACCTTCACCACTTCCTTCTTTCCTTCCTTCCTTCTCTCTTTCTTTCTTTCCCTTCCCCTACCTTCACCACTTTCTTCTTCCCTCTGTCCTTCTTTCCTTCCTCTTTTCCCTTCTCCCTCCCTCCCTTCTCCCTTCTATAATAATATTTCCAGATATTTTTGACCTGCTGGAGGTTCTGCGGAGGAGGAAGGATTACTGTGATAGAGAAAGCTACCTGTAGATCAAAATAGACTCAGAAAGACATCTCAGTTATTTAGGAATGTGCTTTTTTCATTTAGCTGCAAATGGCATGTCACTAAAGATTACACCATGTGACAGTTCTTGAACCTTGCGTGGTCTCTCTTATCGGCTTTATCAGAGGACTGAAGTGAGCAGAGTGTGTCTCCTGTCCTACCTTCCTTTCTTCCTTCCATCTGTCTGTCCTTCCTTCCTTTCTTCCTTCCATCTGTCCTTCCTTCCTTTCTTCCTTCTGTCCCTCCTTCCATCTGTCCTTCCTTCCATCTGTCCTTCCTTCCTTTCTTCCTTCTGTCCCTCCTTCCATCTGTCCTTCCTTCCATCTGTACTTCCTTCCTTTCTTCCTTCCATCTGTACTTCCTTCCTTTCTTCCTTCTGTCCTTCTTTCCATCTGTCCTTCCTTCCATCTGTCCTACCTTCCTTTCTTCCTTCCATCTGTACTTCCTTCCTTTCTTCCTTCTGTCCCTCCTTCCATCTGCCCTTCCATCCTTTCTTCCTTCCATCTGTCCTACCTTCCTTTCTTCCTTCCATCTGTCCTTCCTTCCTTTCTTCCTTCTGTCCTTCTTTCCATCTGTCCTTCTTCCATCTGTCCTTCCTTCATTTGTCCTTCCTTCCTTTCTTCTTTCTGTCCTTCCCTTTCCATCTGTCCCTTCCTTTCTTCCTTCCATCTGTCCCTACCTTCCTTCCTTCCATCTGTCCTTCCTTCCATCTGTCCTACCTTCCTTTCTTCCTTCCATCTGTCCTTCCTTCCATCTGCCCTTCCATCCTTTCTTCCTTCCATCTGTCCTACCTTCCTTTCTTCCTTCCATCTGTCCTTCTTTTTCTTCCTTCCATCTGTCCTTCCTTCCTTCCTTTCTTCCTTCTGTCCTTTCTTCCATCTGTCTTTCCTACCTTCTTTTTTCCTTTCTTCGTTCCTTTCTTCCATCTGTCCTTCCTTCCATCTGTCCTTCCTTTCTTCCTTCCATCTGCCCTTCCTTCCTTTCTTCCTTCTGTCCTACCTCCCTCTCTTCCTTCCTTCCTTCCTTCCTTCCTTCCTTCCTTCTTCCTTCCTTCCGTCCTTCACTATCTCTCTTCCTACCTTTCTTCCCTCCTTCCTTTTGCCTGTCTTTCCTTCCTTCATTCCCTTCTTATTTCCTTCCTTCCTTCTTTCCTTCCATCTTTTTAATGACCCGGTGACCCTTGAATTGACCGTGTTTGACTCCTCTGATGTAAAAGGGAGAAACCTTCAAGGCAGCGTGTAATTTCTGCTCACGCTCTCCTGTCATGACGGGTCATCCAGTTCAAACACCTCATTGTGCATTGTCACAGAGGCTATTTGATTTCCTCCTCGTCACAAACAGGAAGTCTTCAAGTCGAGGGAACTTTGGAGACGAGTCTGAGATGGAGCTGGAGTGAAGAAGATGTTGCTCTGTGGACTTTGTGTGGTGTGGTCTCTCTCTGTGTGTTTGATGTCACCCAGATTAAAGGTTGAAGTTATTTTTATGCCTGCTCGGAGGGAAGGAAGGGAGGAAGGATGGAAGGGAGAAAGGAAGACGGAAGGAAGGATGGAAGGAAGGGAGGAAAGGAGGAAGGAAAGAAGGAAGGGGGGAAAGGAGGAGAGGAAGGAAAGAATGTTCCCTTCCTCCCTTTCTTCCTTCCTTCCTTCCTTTCTTTCTTTCCTTCCTTCCTTCCCTCCTTCTCTCTTTCATTCTTTCTTCCCTCCTACCTTCACCCCTTCCTTCTTTCCTTCCTTCCTCTTTTCCTTTCTCCCTCCCTCCCTCCACTTTCCTCCCTCCCTCCCACCATCCTTCCTTCTTTCCTCCTTCCTTCTTTCCTTCCTTCCTCTTTTCCTTTCTCCCTCCCTCCTTCCTTCTTTCCTCCCTCTCCCTCCCTCCCTCCCTCCCTCCCTCCTCCCACCATCCTTCCCTCTTTTCCTTCCTTCTTTCCTTCCTTCCTTCCTTCCTCATTTCCTTCCTATTTTCCTCCCTTCTTCCTTCCTTCCTTCCTTCCTTCCTTCCTTCTCTCTTTCTTTCCTCCCCCCTACCTTCACCCCTTCCTTCTTTCCTCCTTCCTTCTTTACTTCCTTCCTCTTTTCCTTTCTCCCTCCCTTCTCCCTTCTTTCCTCCCTCCCTCCCTCCCTCCCTCCCACCATCCTTCCTTCTTTTCCTTCCTTCCTTCCTTCCTCATTTCCTTCCTATTTTCTCCCTTCTTCCTTCCTTCCTTCCTTCCTTCCTTCCTTCCTTCCTTCCTTCCTTCCTTCCTTCTCTTTTTCTTTCCTCCCCCCTACCTTCACCCCTTCCTTCTCTCCTCTGTCCTTCTTTCCGTCCTTCCTTCCTCTTTTCCTTTCTCCCTCCCTCCTTCCTTCTTTCCTCCCTCCCTCCCTCCCTCCCTCCCTTCTTTCCTCCTTCCTTCTTTTCCTTCCTTCTTTCCTTTCCTTCCTTCCTTCCTCATTTCCTTCCTATTTCCTCCCTTCTTCCTTCCTTCCTTCCTTCTTTCCTTTCCTCGCTTCCTTCCTTCCTCCTTTCCTTTCTTTTTCCTCCCTTCTTCCCTCCCTCCCTTTTAAAGCTTCATATAACCTGATGATGATGATGAGGAGGATGGTTGCTGTAGTCTTTCCTCTTTTCAGTGATGAGGAGAAGCTGTGTGTGTCTCCTAGCAGCAGCAGACTTCCTTCCTTCCGTCTGTCCTTCCTTCCTTCCTTCCTTTCCTTCCTTTCTTCCTTCCTTCCTTCCCTCCTTCTCTCTTTCTTTCCTTCCTTTCTTTCCTTCCTTCATTCCTTCCTTCCTTCCTTCTCTTTCTTTCCTCCCCCCTACCTTCACCCCCTTCCTTCTTTCCTCCTTCCTTCTTTCCTTCCTTCCTCTTTTCCTTTCTCCCTCCCTCCTTCCTTCTTTCCTCCCTCCCTCCCTCCCTCCCTCCCTCCCTCCCTCCCTCCCACCATCCTTCCTTCCTTCTTTCCTCCCTCCCTCCCTCCCACCATCCTTCCTTTCCTTGTTTCCTTCCTCCCTTCCTTCTTGCCTTTCCTTCCTTCCTCCCTACTTTCCATCCTCCCTTCCTTCCTTTTTCTTCCCTTCTTCCCTCCCTCCTTTCCTTCCTCCTCCCTCCCTTCCTTCCTTGACTCAAGGACAACAGGAGGGTTAAATAAGACAGTGACTTCTCATTCTCATGGTTGCTGTAGTCTTTCCTCTTTTCAGTGATGAGGAGGATCTGTGTGTGTCTCCTAGCAGCATCAGCAGCAGCAGCAGACAGGTGAGGCTGCAGGGTTAATCACCTCTCAGTGTTGTAAATGTAGATTATGATTTCCTCTTCAAAGGCGAAAGGTTGAATCTCAAATACGTCCTTTACTGAGCTGCACAGGAAGACAAAAATAAAAAGGTACATTCTCCATCTGCTGTAAGGTCGCCAGGCAGAAAGGTGATTTGGGGTCTGCTGATAAAAACCTCAACATTTCCTCTGATTGCTGCTTGATAAGTTTTTCACATTTTTTAAAATGTAGTTTTTATAGAGTAGGGGAGTTTGATAAGGATTCATTCTCTCTGTCTGTTCTTACTTAAACCCTCCTGTTGTCCTCGAGTCAAGGAACGGAGGAAGGAAGGAAGGGAGGAAGGAAGGAAGGAAAGGAGGGAAGGGAAGAAAGGAGGGAGGGAGGAAGGGAGGAAAGAAAATAATTGATTGATTGGGAATTTGATAAGGATCCATTCTCTGTTCTGTCTGTTCTTCAGTTTGTAGGAAAGGAGGGAGGAAGGGAGGAGGGAAGGAAGGAAGGAGGGAGGGAGGGAGGAAAGAAGGGAGGAAGGAAGGAAAGAAAGGAGGGAGGGAGGGAGGAAGGAAGGGAGGAAGAAGGAAGGAAAGAAGGGAGGGAGGGAGGAGGGAAGGAAGGAAAGGAGGGAGGAAGGGAGGAGGGAAGGAAAGGAGGGAGGAAGGGAGGAGGGAAGGAAAGAGGCAAGGAAGGAAAGGAGGGAGGGAGTATAGAAGTATCGAAGTATGTGGTATGTAGTATAGAAGTGTGTAGTATGTAGCCTCTGAGTTGTGATGCTTCAGTATACATATCAGTTACATTTCAGTATTATAATGAGTGTAAATGACTAACAGCCTTCATGATGATGAGAAACATGTTCATGGTTTATAAAGAAAGACAAACATGTAATCAAAGAGTTGAAGGATTGAACCTCTGAGATGAGACCCAGCAAATAAAACACACACAAAGACATTTTCTTTCTAAAGCAGCTCAGCCTTGGTTGTGTACTTCCTGTTGACACCCTCCTGTTGTCGTCAGGAGGGTGAAAGAAAGGAAAGAAAGGAAATGAGGGAGGAAGGACAGATGGAAGGAAGGAGGAAGGATGGAAGGGAGGAAGAAGGAAGGGAGAAAGGAAGAAGGGAGGGAGGAAGGATGGAAGGAAAGGATGGAAGGGAGAAAGGAAGAAGGAAGGATGGAGGGAAGGAAGGGAGGAAAGGAAGGAAGAAAGGGGGATGGAGGAAGCAAGGAATGAGTGTTTCTTCCTTCCTCCCTCTCCCTCCCTGTTGATTACTGTCACACAGTAGAGAAGATGTTTCTGTGTTTCTGATGAATGAGAGAAAAGAAAAGAAATGAATAAAAACCAAAACAGCAATCATCATTTAGTGAAGGTGAGCCGGAGCCAGAACAGTTATAATAAATGACTGGAAGGATTTTCAGAAACAGATTTTGTTTCACATGTTTTTGATTTTGAGGCTGATTGTGTATTTTTTGTTAGACTTAATACCTAAAAATTAAGCAAAACAACCAATTTAAAGTCAAAAAGATTTGTTTTTCCTCAACAGTTGAATAAATATGGTGATTTATGTTTAATTCTGGCGGAAAAAAGTCAAAAAAAAGTTTGTCCTGGTCAGAGGAGTAGAGGAAATTTGAAGGGAAACTAGATTGGTTCTGCCAGAGGGAGGGAGGAAGGATGGAAGGGAGGGAGGAAGGAAGGAAGGATAGAAGGAAGGAAGAAAGGGGGATACAGGAAGGGAACAAGGAAGGGAGGACAGACCGTAAGGAAAGAAAGAGAGAAGGAAGGAAGGAAGGAATGAAAGGAAGGAAGGAAAGAAGGAGGGATGGAGGAAGGAAAGAAGGAAGGGAGGACAGAGAGAGTAAGGAAAGAAAGAGAGAAGGAAGGAAGAGAGGAAGGGTGGAAGGATGAAAGGGAGAAAGGAAGAAGGAAGTAAAGGAGGAGGGCTCCCTCCTTCCTCCCTCCTTTCCTTCCTTCTTCCTCCCTCCCTCCCTCCTTCCTCCCTCCTTTCCTTCCTTCTTCCTCCCTCCCTCCTTCCCTTCCTTCCTTCCTTCCTTCCTTCCTCCCTCCTTTCCTTCTTCCCTCCTTTCCTTCCTCCCTATGAGGGGAAAAGAGTAAGAGAGAGAGCTAGAGTAACTATTCTTTTACTTCCTACTTATCAAGGATATAAAATCTAAAGTCCATGGCGATGACCTGACCACAAGCTCCATATCTGATCATTCTACACATGATACTGATCTTCTTGTTCTGTAACCTGGCAGATTATTGTCAGCTGTCTGTCTCGCCTCGTGGCTGCAGATAACAGGCTGAGCTTCAGTTCTTCTTTCTTCTCCCTCTACAGCAGGGGTGTCAAACATGCGGCCCGTGGGCCAGAACCGGCCCACTGAGGGAGCCAATCCGGCCCACTTCCTTCCTGTGTTCTTTTCTTTCCTACCATCTGTCCTTCCTCCCTTCCTATTTTCCTTCCTCACTTCCTTCTTTCCTTCCATCTGTCCTTCCTCCCTTTCTTCCTTCTGTCCTTGTTCCATCTGTCCTCCCTTCCTCCTTTCCTTCCTTCCATCTGTCCTTCCTCCCTTTCTTCCTTCTGTCCTTGTTCCATCTGTCCTCCCTTCCTTCTTTCTTTTCTTCCATCTGTCCTTCCTCCTTTCCTTCCTTCCATCTGTCCTTCCCTCCTTTCTTCCCTCCTTTCTTATTTCCTTCCTTCCTTCCTTCCATAATGATCCGGCCCACATAAGATCAAATTGGTCTGTATGTGGCCCTTGAATGAAAATGAGTTTGACTCCTCTGCTCTACAGAAAAGGATGTTTTGATCATCAGAAAGGGTTTTTAGAAAGGTCTCTCGGTCTCTCACACACATATAGCATAGTAATTGAATCTGTTTCTTCGTCGCACTACTGACAGTGTCAACTCAATATGAACTGTGGAGTTTCTTTGATTAATATGATATCAACTTTTTGAATTAGTATAGAAACACTCTGCATGTCTCCACATTCCCACAGTGGGAATTATCTTCTGATCTGTCTTCTTCTGTGGTTTTTTAATGTTTAATGAAATCAGGCCGTGATGATTTATTCCAAAGTATTTCAGGCAAAAGTTTAACCCTCCTGTTGTTCTCGAGGAAGGAAGGAAGGAAGGAAGGAAGATAGGAAGAAAGGAAGGAAGATGGGAAGGAAGGAAGGACAGAAGGGAGGAAAGAGAGAGGAAGGAAAGAAGAGCTAGGCTTCACAAACTGTGTTTCAAGATTTCTGTGTTCAGGATTTAGTGATTAGCATAAACCCGCCCCTGCTGCTGTAGAGGTAGAAATACATTCAGCACACACTACTACTACTACAGTCTACAGTTAGCCAGTTAGCTGAGCTAGCCGCCGAGCTAGCCGCCGAGCTAGCTGCCGAGTTATCCGCCAAGTTAGCCGCCGAGCTAGCAGCCGAGTTAGCCGCCAAGCTACCAGCTGAGTTAGCAACAGAAAGCTCTCAGACATAGCGTCCATGTTTCTGGTAGAGGTGGTGACTTTGATTGACAGGTGACACTTGGTAGGGGGCGGGGCTTCAGCGTTTGGGAGCAGAGAAAGAGGCTGATTTTTACACAACTTTGAAGCCTAATTTCATATATTTGGCGATTTTTTTTAATCATTCAAATTTGGCAGGGTGGTTAACAACACACTTTTCTGTGGTATGTCAAACTCAGAACACATATTTATTCTTACTTTACACAGACTTTAAGAATGGAAAAATCCACAAACTTCACTTTCGACAGATTTATGATGATATAAGTGAGAAAAATATATTCTCATATATATATCATATTTTTAATTTAGCTATGTTACAGGTATTGATCTATGTTTCAGTTT
This sequence comes from Scomber japonicus, assembly GCF_027409825.1. Taxonomy (NCBI): domain Eukaryota; kingdom Metazoa; phylum Chordata; class Actinopteri; order Scombriformes; family Scombridae; genus Scomber; species Scomber japonicus. Next base: position 32,433,958 of record NC_070581.1, on the reverse strand, counting down.
TAAGCGAGTTTTATACTGTGAGGAAATACTGTTAAATTCTTCTGCTTCCATTTAAAATGATCTAACCCTAGTTCTCTGTGTGTGTCGTCTGGACCTGACAGGAAGTAGAGGAGAAGCTGAGACTGTACTTCTGCCCTTTTCAAAAGATATTCTCCTCTCCGTCGCTGACATGTGAGCTCACACAAACACAGCCACCGCTGACATTTCCCCGCCACCTGCCTGTGACACACACACACACACACACAGACACTCACACACACAGATACACACATGCTCACACACACACACACACACACAGACACACACACACACACACACAGACAGAGATACATACACACACACACACACACACATAGAGACACACAGACACACACACACACAGAGACAGAGATACATACACACACACATGCTCACACACACAGACACACACACACACACATTCACACACACACACAGACGCTCACACACAGACACACACATGCTCACACACACATACACACACACACACACACAGACAGACACACACACACACACACATGCTCTCACACACACAGACACACAAACAGAGATACATACACACACATGCTCACACACAGACACAGACACACACACACACACACACACACACACAGAGATACACACACACACACACACACACACACACACATACACATGCACACACACACACAGACACACACACACACACACACAGATACACACACAGATACACACACACACACACACACAGACAGAGATACATACACACACATGCTCACACACAGACACACACACACACACACACACACAGACAGAGATACATACACACACACACACACACAGACAGAGATACATACACACACATGCTCACACACAGACACAGACACACACACACACACACACACACAGAGATACACACACACACACACACACACACACACACACACACACACACACACACAGACCAGCTGCTGCAGGCGAGAAGCTGAAGTAATGTTTTAAATATAATATTAACAGCGTATAGATTTAATGTTGTGTTTATTACCTCTGGTTCTTATCTTAATGTGTTTCCTGCTCTGCTGTTACATGTGAGTTTCCCCCTTTAGGGATCAATAAAGTCTAATAAAGTCTTATCTTATCTAAAAGACGGCAAACACACACACATATGTGTCAACAACGCTGAAGCTGGAAATGTCTTCGTATCGCAGCTTCATCCACTCAATACATGATTTTAGTGTATTAAAGTCAACAAAATCACATGGTAGAGATTCATTAATGTTTCCTGTGTATTTAGTATGAGTAAATATATATATATATATATACACTGACAGTATAAATGTATAACCTGGGTATTATAGTCTTGGTTCATTGTTTGCAGAGTGAAGGAAACCATGATAATGAGGATTAAAGTGTATCCAGATAAGCTCTCAGTCTGTCAGGTTGCCAGCTGGAGACTCATATCGGTCCTGTCTCTATAATATTAATTGTCAGCTGTATCAAACTAATTCATAAAATCAAACCTGTCCACTGAGAGACTGGCTGTTTTAAAAGGTGAAATAGGAGTAGGATGGCATTTAAAGGTCCAGTGTGGACAATTTAGAATTGTCGCATCGAGTTGAAATTAAAACTCACGAAAAATATGAGAAGTCTTAGAAAAAAACAAACACAACGATACTTATTTTATGGGATAAAACTCACAGACTGTATAAAAGAAATGGACGTAACATCCGTGACATCACCCATTGGTTTGTGGACTGCTGCTCGGAAGCCAATAGTTTCTAATCTAGGCAGCGCCATCTTGAAAATTTCAGGTGCATGCTGGGAAAAATAAAAACACGGATTCTACTTATATGGGCATGAGGCGGGGCCATGGGCGGAGCGGGGAGGTTGCTATGGTTACGAGGGCTGGATCTCGAGGACATTGGTCAATCAACCTGTCAATCAGGACGTAGCCACGCCCTAATGCATACCCTGCTTTATCGTCACATATAAAATCAGGGAGGCCAAAATGTCCCAAATGAACATCATACTGCATTGAAGAAGGCTTTAAACTAGCGATTGAGACCATAAACAC
>NC_070581.1:32385131-32431687 GCF_027409825.1 Scomber japonicus | reverse complement strand
GAAGGAAGAAAAGGGAGGAAAGAAGGATGGAGGGAGGGAAGGAAAGGAGGGAGGAAGGAAGGAAGGGAGGACGGAGGAAAGAAGGACAGAAGGGAGGAAGAAAGGACAGAAGGAAGGTAAAAAGGGAGGACAGGAGGGAAGGAAAAGAGAAAGGACAGAAGAAAGGGAAGAAAGGAAGGAAAGAAGGGAGGAAGAAAGGACAGAAGGAAGGTAAAAAAGGGATGGACAGAAGGAAGGAAGGAAGGACGAAGGAAGGACAGAAGGAAGGAAGACAGGATGGAAGGAAGGAAGAAAGGAACAGTCAAAACAGATCTTTCCTCTGTCCTTACTTTCCTTCCTTACTTCCTTCCCTCCTCCCTCCTTTCCTTCCTTCTTTCCTCCCTCCCTCCCTCCTTCTCTCTTTCGTTCCTTCCTCTCTCTATCCTCCTTTCCTTCCTCCAGCCCCCTTTCTTCCTTCCTTCTGTCCTTCCGTCCTCCCTCCCTCCTTCTCTCTTTCTTTCCTCCTTTCCTTCTTTCCTTTCCTCCCTCCTTTCCTTCCTTTCTTCCTTATTAGTGGAGTAATTTATGAGATACACTGTTGTTCCCTTTAGCGTCTGTACTAATTTGCCACCAAGGGAAAAAAAAAGGCCAGAGGCAGTGTTTAGATAGACCTCATGGTGTATCATGACCATAGACTGTATAAAGAAATGGACGTAACATCAGTGACGTCACCCATTGGTTTGTGGACTGCTGCTCGGAAGCCAATAGTTTCTAATCTAGGCAGCGCCATCTTGAAAATTTCAGGTGCATGCTGAGAAAAAAAGAACACGGATTCTACTTATATGGGCATGAGGCGGAGCCATGAACGGAAGTATGGGCGGGACTAACGGCAGAGCGGGGAGGCTGCGATTGGTTGCGAGGGCTGGATCTCAAGGACATTGGTCAATCAACCTGTCAATCAGGACGTAGCCACGCCCTAATGCATACCCTGCTTTATCGTCACATATAAAATCAGGGAGGCCAAAATGTCCCAAATGAACATCATACTGCATTGAAGAAGGCTTTAAACTAGCGATTGAGACCATAAACACATTTGAAAACGTTTACTGAGGTTAGAAATCAAGTGAGAAGTCGGTGAATACTCCATTGACTTGTATAGAGACGGTCGCCCCCTGGTGGCCTTTTGATAGAATGCAGCTCTAAGTTACTTCTGCATTGGCTTCTTTCAGAGGATAGGTACTCCCCGCCTGATCATGACCCTAGGCCAAAATTACACCGAACCATCGCTTTAAGGCCACAAAGAGGCACATAAAACTTTGTACTGGTCCCAATCCAACCAGTGAACCCACCTTATGACGAGAACCATCATAGATAAGCACAGACACACTGTGACACTTCTACATCAATCAATCCAGCACAACAATACGGCCAAAGCACACCGAGCAGCAGCAGCAGCAGCAGCACAAAGGCAGGATGATAGAATACGCTTCCACTCATCAAAGCCGTCGCCTCACTGGGAAGAAGAAGGCAGCATGGCAGTTCCTTCTCTTCTCATGCCTACTGGGGGAGGAAGTCCTGTAGCTGCTGAATCATCAAACAGCTGATGGACAGTGTGGTTGATAAATTCAGTAGCAGCTGTCCCATAGTGCACTCTTCAAGGTGGAAACAGTCCGAGATTGTCACAGGAGTTATGATCATTTCCAGCATAAGCCTCCGAAGCTGTTCTCATGGATGGATGTTAACTTCCTTCCTCCCTTTGTCTTTTCCTTTCTCCATCCCTCCTACCTTCTCTCTTTCTTTCCTTCCTTCTTTCCTTCCTCCGTCCCCCTTTCTTCCTTCCTTCTGTCCAGGAGGAAAGGAAGGAAAGAAGGAGTCTTTCCTTCCTTCCTCTTTTCCTTTCTCCCTCCTTCCTTCCTTCTTTCCTCCGTCCGTCTTCCTTCTTCCCTCCTTTCCTTCCTTCCTTCCTCCCTCCCTTCTTTCCTTCCTTCCCTCCTTCCCTCCCTACTTTCCTTCTTTCCCTCCTTCCTTCCCTCTTTCCTTCCTTCTTCCTTCCTCCCTCCTTTCCTTTCTTTCCTTTCTTTCCTTCCTTCTTTCCTTCCTTCTTCCTCCCTTCCTTCCATCCTTCCCTTCCTACCTTCCTTCCTTCCATCCTTCCCTTCCTTCCTGCCTTCCTTCCTTCCTTCCTTCCTTCCTTCCTTCCTTCCTTCCTTCCTTCTTTCCTTCCTTGGCTCGTGGGCAACAGGAGGGTTAAAAGTCAAATGTAGAGCCAGAATAGAGCCAGAAAGTCTTAATTTTCCTACAACATACCAATAAAAACACTTTTCCAGAAGCCTCATCCACATTATTGCCGTGTGCGGAGAGGCCTGCTGGTGTCAGATATTGGTTTCTGTGACAACAGCAACTGTCTGCGAGGTTCAGTGCTGTCTAGACACTCAGCGGGAGGAAAAGAGGCTCCGGAGATTGGAGGGCAGCTTCAGCCGGGTAAACAAAATGTAAAACCTTTCCAGACCTTTTAAGGGCACCTGGGATTGGATTTAAGATCAATTTATGACAGATAAGGAAACAAAGAGGCAGCAGAGACAAAGAGCCACTGATTGAACACGGCCAGTAACCTTCTGACACTGAGGAAAATCATTAGGAGATTAACTATTAACACATGACCCTCAGCAGTGTTTATTATCTCACATAAAACTAAATGTGTTTCCTCCTTCCTCCCTCTCCCTTTCCTTCCTTCTTCTTCCCTTCCTTCCTCCCTCTCCCTTTCCTTCCTTCTTCTTCCCTTCCTTCCTTCCTTCCTTCCTTCCTTCCTTCCTTCCTTCCTTCCTTCCTTCCTTCCTTCCTCTCTCAGATGCACATAAAACTAAATGTGTTTCACCCCTGTCTGGTATTAATCTCTTACAGAGGAAACAGAACCAGACACTTCATTGAGGGGCAGCATGACATGTTGACAGGTTGATTGACCAATGTCCTCGAGATCCAGCCCTCGCAACCATAGCAACCTCCCCGCTCCACCCATGGCCCCGCCTCATGCCCATATAAGTAGAATCTGTGTTTTTGTTTTTCCCAGCATGCACCTGAAATTTTCAAGATGGCGCTGCCTAGATTAGAAACTATTGGCTTCCGAGCAGCAGTCCACAAACCAATGGGTGACGTCACGGATGTTACGTCCATTTCTTTTATACAGTCTATGACAGCAACATACTCCACATAAATAAGAAGATAAAAAACACAGAAGAAAGAAGAAGAGTTGGCAGCTGTGTGCAAAATGGGCAAAATCAGTGTGTAAAGTGTGCAGGCCCTGGTCTGATAAATAGATTATTAAGAGGAAGACTATACAAGATGATGCTAACATGTTCCTGCTAGACATCATTCACAGTCTTCTGCTTTTAACACCATACAGCGTGTCATCATCCAGCCTAGAAACTGGACACTTAGTTCAGTCCAGACCAAGGTCTCATTTCATGGAGTATGGATTTTTCTTTTTTTAACAGACAGACCTCAGAGAGTCTTTACTAATGGCACTTAATCACACACTGTACACTAGCCAGCCTTCCTTCCTCCCTCCTTTCCTTCCTTCTTCCTCCTTCGTTCCTTCCTCACCACATGGTTGCATCCTAGCCAGCCTTCCTTCCTCCCTCCTTTCCTTCCTCACCACATGGTTGCATCCTAGCCAGCCTTCCTTCCTCCCTCCTTTCCTTCCTCACCTCCTCACCACATGGTTGCATCCTAGCCAGCCTTCCTTCCTCCCTCCTTTCCTTCCTCACCACATGGTTGCATCCTATCCAGCCTTCCTTCCTCCCTCCCTCCTTTCCTTCCTCACCACATGGTTGCATCCTAGCCAGCCTTCCTCCCTCTCTCCTTTCCTTCCTTCTTCCTCCTTTGTTCCTTCCTCACCACATGATTGCATCCTAGCCAGCCTTCCTTCCTCCCTCCTTTCCTTCCTCACCACATGGTTGCATCCTAGCCAGGCTTCCTTCCTTCCTCCCTCCTTTCCTTCCTCACCACATGGTTGCATCCTAGCCAGGCTTCCTTCCTTCCTCCCTCCTTTCCTTCCTCCCTCCTTTCCTTCCTCACCACATGGTTGCAGCCTATCCAGCCTGCTGTTCATGTTTGACACTAATGACTGTAAAAGCATCTGATGACCTTTCTCTCACTGGTTGGGTGTCACAACTGAACTAGGACTTCCTTCCCTCCTTCATTCCTTCCTCCCTCCCTCCTTCTTCCTCCTTTCCTCCCTCCTTCCCTTCCTTTCTCCCTCCCTCCCTCCCTCCTTCCCTCCCCCCCTCCCTCCTTTCCTTCCTTCTTCTTCCCTTCCTTCCTTGACTCGAGGAACTTAAATGCCTATTCATCATGTGGACTATTTCCTTATTTATTTCTATCTTTACTTTATTATAAGTTTTTATCATTTTTAAATGTAATCACACTACCATCCCAACATGTTCTCTGTCCGTGCTCGTCTGTTTCCTGTCTGTTTTTACTTATGCTCTTTGTGTATTTAATGAAGTTATATTGAATTGAAGTGAACTGAACTGAATTGAGGAGGGCTGGAGTGAGCAAGGATTCAGAGCAATGATTAATTAAATGCTGCAATCACAAAATTAACTACAGGGAGGGAAAATATAGACTAGTGGAGTTCAGTGATTTGTGATGCTTGTGGTAATTATACTTACTGTGGATTTGATCAGTCTCATCAGTGGTGTTGTACCAACTTTACAGACTCTGTTAGATTATATTATTACCTTGTCTCTACTGTATTTAATGATTAGTGTCTTTAGTAAGAATGTCAGCGTGTTCTTTAATATTTTAGTCGTGAAAGGAGACATTATGCTCTATTATTGTGAGAATGATGGAGAGTAAGCAACAGTCCCAGTTTGATATTTTGGAGCAGAGCTTAAAGGAAGGAAAGAAGGGAGGGAGGGAGGGAGGGAGGAAGGAAGGAAAGAGAGAAGGAGGGAGGAAGAACAGATGGAAGGAAGAAAGAAAGGGAGGAAGGAAGTAAGGACAGAAGGAAGGAAGAAAGAGAGGAAAGAAGGAACAGTCAAAACAGACTGGGTCAATTTGACCCGGGAGGACGACACAAAGGTGAAAAGGTAAAAACCGATTCATTCAAAGGAAGCACTGAGATGTTTGTATTTTGTTGTAATTAAATCTCTTCAGGTTCCTTTTTACTGTGACAACAATCATTTTAGTTTGTTTTACGTCACGCTGAGTCAGATGAGACTAATAAGATCCTGATCCCAATCTGTGTCAGACTGTAGGTACACTATGAATATGAGCCATGTCAGATGTCAGACTGTAGGTACACTATGAATATGAGCCATGTCAGATGTTGGATGCAATGAATGGACGGTGAATCACTGAGCTACAAAAAAACAAAAAACCACTCATGAAGGCGGAGAAGCATCATCATCCATCTGCTCCACTCTCAACTAAACAACAACATGATGTGGCCGAAGAGCTGCTGACGTTTAATACTGATCAAAACATCTAGAAAGGAAATTATGTTTGTATGTTTTACTTTCAAAATAAAATGTATTCTATGCTGAAAATGTTTAATGAAGTTCGACCAAGTAGAATCAAAGTATTATCAAGGCACCGTCTGATGCATGATGCCACCATGATTCAGAGGGAGCTGTCATCTTTAAGCCTTCACAGATAGATACTCTCTATGCCCATATATGGTCATATTCAATGCATCTACAGTAAATTAGCCTATTGGTTCATTACTCTACAAACAAGGAAATACAGTGACCCATCTGTGGGTTTAGGGAGTCATATCCATCAAAGTGGATAAAGGACATGCTAAATTAAATGTAAGCACGAGTCAATGACTTGACCTTATTCTGTACTTGGATCAAGATTTACTAAGTATTATTACTTAGTGGTAGAAAGAAGTAAAAAGTAAAGTACAAGTATAAGCTTGAGTATTAAAGTAGAAGTGTAAGTCTTAGTATTAATGTACTTAGTATTAGACTTTTCTTTATACTTTTCAGTATGAGCCAAGTATACTTCACTATACTATTCTTAAAGACCGTGTAAAGTGAATTCAGACATTTTCTTCTAACCACATTAAATAGGTCATAAATGTATTTCTAAAAAAGGTGTAAAAAGCATTTCAACCATTTAGATTTGAATTGTGGAGCTAGGCTTCACAAACTGTGTTTCAACATTTCTGTGTTCAGGATTTAGTGATTAGCATAAACCCGCCCCTGCTGCTGTAGAGGTATAAATACATTCAGCACACACTACTACTACTACAGTCTACAGTTAGCCAGTTAGCTGAGTTAGCCGCTGAGCTAACAGCAGAAAGCTCTTAGATGATTGACAGGTGACACTTGGTAGGGGGCGGGGCTTCAGTGTTTGGCAGCAGAGAAAGAGGCTGATTTTTACACAACTTTGAAGCCTAATTTCATATATTTGGCGATTTTTTTTTAATCATTCAAATTTGGCAGGGTGGTTAACAACACACTTTATTTATTCTTACTTTACACTTTACTTTATACTTTAAGTATATAAAATATAGTATATAAAAAGTAAACTTCAAGTATACTACCTCAGTTTTAGTATAAAATAAGTATACTGGTAGTACACTTGAATAAACTACTTTTTGCTAAGGTAGAGTGATGAATTACGGCACGTAGTTTAAAACTTGGTCATGATCTTGGAAGCTGATTTGGAAAACAGGAGTTCACATTATCGTTCCTTTCCTTGTTACTGTCAAAATAACGACTGCCCTCACAGCAGCTGTTCCCTGCAAACAAGCTTTAGATAAAGTCACTGTACTCTACCTACTGAGCATCAAAACACAGCTGCTGCTAGTGGAAAGAAAGAGTGTAATATCTAGCAGCTTAACCCTCCTGTTGAGTCAAGGAAGGAAGGGAGGAAGAAGGGAGGAAAGGAGGGAGAAGGAAGGAAAGGAAGAAGGGAGGAAAGGAGGGAGGAAGGAAGGTGGGAAGGAAGGAGGGACGGAAGGAAGGAAGGAAAGAAGCAGAGGAAGGAAGGAGAAGGAAGGAAGGGAGAGAGAGAGGGAGGGAGGGAGGGAGGAAGGAAGGAAGGAGGGAAGGAAGGAAAGGAGGGAGGAAGGACAGAAGGACGGAAGGAAGAAAGGGAGGAAAGAAGGAAGGAAGGTAGAAAGGGAGTAAAGAAGATACACTCACTGTACTCTACCTACTGAGCATCAAAACACAGCTGCAGCTTAAAGACTCTTCTTCAAAATGTTTGACAGACATTTTGAACTAACGGCGAAAAAACACAATCAAAACACGACGCGGTCCATCGAGCACGAGGGGTCCAGATATGATAGATGGTGGTCTTCACCCTGAGAAACAACAGCTCTGGTTATTTGTTCAGTGTGTGTGTTCACAAGCAGGAGAAGGTCGGGATGATTGGATATACAAAGCATCTGACATCTTTAAAAAAAAAAAAAAAAAAAAGCAATTTTCAGGTAAGGAAGATGAAGAGTCTGTTTCTCGCTGTGAGATCTGAACATTGTGACTCCTGCCTGAGTCTTTCTCCTTTTACTCCTTTTACTATCTCTATTTTCTCTCCTCTCCTCTTCAACCCTCTTCTTTCTACTCTTCATCCCTCCGACCACTTGTCTGCGTTTTATTTCATGTGGTCCTTTCAGTAAAGTGAGTGGTCTGAGTGGTTGAGAGAGCATCAATTAAGGTTCAGTTAATCTCTCTCTCTCTCTCTCTCTCTCTCTGCATCAACCACTTTCTACTTTCTACCATTTAACAGTGAATTTATTTATTTTTTTAGTCTTGTATTCTCTTATCTTGCCCTCCATCTGCTTCTCTCTGACACGTTGACAAGAGATGTTGAATGAATGAATGAAATGAAGAATATAGTACAATATAAATCATTAAATGAATCAATAAATAGAATCTTTGTATCTTTGAATCCCTTTAATACCTCAAATCTTATTTCCATTTAGTGATTAGTGTTTTTAACCTTCCTGTTGTCCTCGAGTCAAGGAAGGAAGGGAGGGAAGAAGGAAGGAAAGGAGGGAGGAAGGAAGGAAAGGAGGGAGGGAGGGAGGGAGGGAGGGAGGAAGGAAGGAAAGGAGGAAGAAGGAAGGATAGGCTAAGTTTTTAACACTTTAAGTCAGGGGTGTCAAACTCATTTTCATTGTATTTTCACATGCAGACCAATTTGATCTCATGTGGGCCGGATCATTAAAAAGATGGAGGGAAGGAAGGAAGTAAGGAAGGACAGATGGAAGGAAGGAATGAATGAAGAAAGGAAGGACAGATAGTGAAGGACGGACGGACAGACGGAAGGAAGGAAAGAAGGAAGAACAGAAGGATGGAAGGAAGGAACAAAGAAAGGAAATAAGGAAGGGAGGAAGGACAGATGGAAGGACGGAAAAGAACACAGGAAGGAACGTGGGCCGGACAGCATCCCTCGGCGGGCCGGTTCTGGCCCACGGGCCTCATGTTTGACACCCCTGTTTTACGTTTTATTCCCTGATAAGAAGTGATGGAGCGCTCTCTCTCTCTCTGTCTCTCTCTCTCTCTCTCTCTCTCTCTCTCTCTCTCTCTCTCTCTCTCTCTCTCTCTCTGCAGTGCCACAGAAATACACACAGACTTAAAAAGCAGGAAGAAGTTGTACCGAGTAGTTTTTGAGATGGTGAACATGTGGCATCGGGGGAGGGGAGTTGTTTTGGAGGAAGCAGAGAGGAGACCGTGATGCCCACCCGCCATGCCGACGCCAGCTGGCACACCTGTTCCGAGTTCAAGTTTATTGAATTGGAAAAATTATAGCGCAGCTCTTTACCGGCACACGGGAGGGGTTGGACCGCACACGGGAGGGGTTGGACCGCACACGGGAGGGGTTGGACCGCACACGGGAGGGGTTGGACCGCACACGGGAGGGGTTGGACCGCACACGGGAGGAGTTGTATTGCACACGGGAGGAGTTGTATCGCACACGGGAGGAGTTGTACTGCACACGAGAGGAGTTGTACTGCACACGGGAGGAGTTGTACCGCACACGGGAGGAGTTGTACCGCACACGGGAGGAGTTGTACCGCACACGGGAGGGGTTGGACTGCACACGGGAGGAGTTGTACTGCACACGGGAGGAGTTGGACTGAGAGCACGCTTCCCAGTTTAGGAGAGTGTGTCGCTGCACAGATGGAACATGCTCATGCATACGGAGAGCCAGTGATTTATTTTAGGATCGGCTGTAGGGGAGACTGGAGGGGAGGCTGTAGGGGAGGCTGTAAGGGAGGCTGTAAGGGAGGCTGTAAGGGAGACTATAGGGGAGGCTGTAGGGGAGGCTGTAAGGGAGACTGTAGGAGAGACTGTAGGAGAGACTGTAGGGGAGACTGTAGGGGAGGCTGTAAGGGAGGCTGTAAGGGAGACTATAGGGGAGGCTGTAGGGGAGGCTGTAAGGGAGGCTGTAGGGGAGACTGTAGGGGAGGCTGTAAGGGAGACTGTAGGGGAGACTGTAGGGGAGGCTGTAAGGGAGGCTGTAGGGGAGACTGTAGGGGAGGCTGTAAGGGAGGCTGTAAGGGAGAGACTGTAGGAGAGACTGTAGGGGAGGCTGTAAGGGAGACTGTAGGAGAGACTGTAGGGGAGGCTGTAGGGGAGACTGTAAGGGAGGCTGTAAGGGAGGCTGTAAGGGAGACTATAGGGGAGGCTGTAAGGGAGACTGTAGGGGAGGCTGTAGGGGAGACTGTAGGGGAGGCTGTAGGGGAGGCTGTAGGAGAGACTGTAGGGGAGACTGTAGGGGAGGCTGTAGGGGAGGCTGTAAGGGAGACTATAGGGGAGGCTGTAGGGGAGGCTGTAAGGGAGACTATAGGAGAGACTGTAGGGGAGACTGTAGGGGAGGCTGTAAGGGAGAGACTGTAGGAGAGACTGTAGGGGAAGCTGTAAGGGAGGCTGTAAGGGAGACTATAGGGGAGGCTGTAAGGGAGACTGTAGGGGAGACTGTAGGGGAGGCTGTAGGGGAGACTGTAAGGGAGGCTGTAGGGGAGGCTGTAAGGGAGACTGTAGGGGAGACTGTAGGGGAGGCTGTAGGGGAGGCTGTAAGGGAGACTATAGGGGAGGCTGTAAGGGAGACTGTAGGAGAGACTGTAGGGGAGGCTGTAAGGGAGACTGTAGGAGAGACTGTAGGGGAGGCTGTAAGGGAGAGACTGTAGGGGAGGCTGTAAGGGAGGCTGTAGGGGAGGCTGTAAGGGAGACTGTAGGAGAGACTGTAGGGGAGGCTGTAAGGGAGACTGTAGGGGAGGCTGTAAGGGAGAGACTGTAGGGGAGACTGTAGGGGAGGCTGTAAGGGAGGCTGTAGGGGAGGCTGTAAGGGAGACTGTAGGAGAGACTGTAGGGGAGGCTGTAAGGGAGACTGTAGGGGAGGCTGTAAGGGAGAGACTGTAGGAGAGACTGTAGGGGAGACTGTAGGGGAGGCTGTAAGGGAGGCTGTAAGGGAGACTGTAGGAGAGACTGTAGGGGAGGCTGTAAGGGAGGCTGTAGGGGAGGCTGTAGGGGAGGCTGTAAGGGAGACTGTAGGAGAGACTGTAGGGGAGACTGTAGGGGAGGCTGTAAGGGAGGCTGCAGGGGAGACTGTAGGGGAGGCTGTAGGGGAGACTGGGGACAGTTGCAACACTTTTTACATTACTCTCAGTTACTCAGAGACTATTTAGACTCTGCCCACCAAACCTTTACATATTAACCCTCCTGTTGTCCTCCCGGGTCAAATTGACCTGTTTTGACTGTTCCTTCCTTCTTCTTTTTCTCCCTCCCTTCCTTCCTTCCTTCCTTCCATCCTTCCTTCCTTCCTTCCTTCCTCCCTCCCTCCCTCCCTTCCTTCTGTCCTTCCTCCCTCCTTCTTCCCTCTTTTCCTTCCTTCTTCCTTTACTCCCTCCCTCCCTCCCTCCCTCCCTTCCTTCCTCCCTCTTTTCCTTCCTTCTTCCCTTCCTCCCTCCCTTCCTCCCTTCCTTCCTTCCTTCCTCCCTCCCTCCTTTCCTTCTTCCTTCCTTCCTTTCTTCCTCCCTTCGTCCCTTCTTTCCTTGACTTGTGGACAACAGGAGGGTCCTCTGAAATGAAGCCAACCAGGAAGTAACTTAGAGCTGCGTTCTATCAAAAGGCCACCAGGGGGCGACCGTCTCTATACAAGTCAATGGAGAATTCACCAACTTCTCACTTGATTTCTAACCTCAGTAAACGTTTTCAAAATGTGTTTATGGTCTCAATCGCTAGTTTAAAGCCTTCTTCAATGCAGTATGATGTTCATTTGGGACATTTTGGCCTCCCTGATTTTATATGTGACGATAAAGCAGGGTATGCATTAGGGCGTGGCTACGTCCTGATTGACAGGTTGATTGACCAATGTCCTCGAGATCCAGCCCTCGCAACCATAGCAACCTCCCCGCTCCGCCCCATGGCTCCGCCTCATGCCCATATAAGTAGAATCCGTGTTTTTATTTTTCCCAGCATGCACCTGAAATTTTCAAGATGGCGCTGCCTAGATTCGATACTATTGGCTTCCGAGCAGCAGTCCACAAACTAATGGGTGACGTCACAGATGTTACGTCCATTTCTTTTATACAGTCTATGGTTTTAATAGGAAAATGTATGTGGCTAGTTTGTCCCGTAGCACAACAGATACAGAACAATCATTTCAAATTTTTGCTCAACTAGATATTTGGGGAATTACTTTATTTTATTTCCCCTGTTGCAACTGTCCCCAGTCTCCCCTACAATGGACAACTTCAGCATTCAATGAGATTGCAAATGTAAGTGTGGATTTTTATTGTTTATGAATATAATCTGTGGATTTCAGTATAATCAGAGAAGCATTGGCCAACGTGCAGCATGTGTGTGTGTGTGTGTGTGTGTGTGTGTGTGTGTGTGTGTGTGTGTGTCACCAAAATTCAATAACAGCTGCCTCTGTGAAGCCTCCCATAAAAAGCTAATGCAATCATGTTTTACCCTTTCAGGTTAACTGAGGACTACATAGAAATCACATTTGAGGCAACAGTAATAATAACCACAACAACAATAACAGCAGAAAGTAATATACTCTTACAAATGACAGTCATCAGGTCTCTGTAGTGCCGCAATTTGGTCCAAGTACTTTTCAATTTTGGTTTCATGCTGGAGAATGAATTTAAGATTAATGTGGCAATGTGATAGAAAAAAAAAAAACTCAGGTTACACAAGTGTTAATTCAAGTGGTTTTTCATGGTAAGCTGCAGGGTTGTAAATGTTTTATGCCCTCGCTGATGTGCCTGCATGAACACTTCCTGTAAACAACCCAGGCATGTTCTTTCTTTCAGCCTCGGTCGTGTTGCACGCATTTGGAGGGGAAGTTTTTTTTGGCAAATGAAAAAAGGAGATGAGAGTCCTGCATCCAAAGCTTTTAGTGTCTGACTCACACTGCTTCCTGTCATCGTGACCTCGTGGACTTTACACTTTATGTTCTCTAGAGTTGTATTTCTGTCCTTTTTTTATTTTGCTTGTTCATATTAAGGTTGTGTAAGTGTTTTCCTTGTGTGCACCTACCTGCCTTGCCCTCCGTGTTTTCCCCAGCCTTCACACCTGTCATGTGTCAGTCTCGTCATCCTTCCAGCCGATCACTCCCAGCCTGCACCTGTCACGTCCTGCCTTCAGTCTGTTGCATTTGGGTCCACCTGCTCCACTCTGGCTCTGTTCTAAACCACATATTACATACTACATACTTCTATACTACATACTACATACTTCTATATTACATACTACATACTTCTATACTACATACTACATACTTCTATACTACATACTTCTATACTACATACTTCTATATTACATACTACATACTTCTATACTACATACTACATACTTCTATACTACATACTACATACTTCTATACTACATACTACATACTTCTATACTACACACTTCTATACTACATACTTCTATACTACATACTACATACTTCTATACTACATACTTCTATACTACATACTACATACTTCTATACTACATACTTCTATACTACATACTTCTATACTACATACTACATACTTCTATACTACATACTTCTATACTACATACTTCTATACTACATACTTCTATACTACATACTACATACTTCTATACTACATACTACATACTTCTATACTACATACTTCTATACTACATACTACATACTTCTATACTACATACTTCTATACTACATACTTCTATACTACATACTACATACTTCTATACTACATATTTCTATACTACATACTTCCATACTACATATTTCTATACTACACACTAAAGGACCAGATAGTAAGCAGACCGTTTACACTGTAGTAAACTACACGATTACCCACAATGCATTTGGTTCCTACCCGAGCTGAAATCATCAGGCTGAAGCTGATTTCATTTTAGCTCTAACTCTGTAAATAAACCACTTTATCCACATTTCTAACCTTTTTAGGAAGAAAGTCAAGTAGCCCTTTAGATCCACAAAGGTTGCCTGTCATCTGTGAACTCAGTTTAAACATTCATTTTCTTGCACTCCTTCCAATTTTTGTTTCTGGCACAGCTAGAACAAACTCAAGAGTTGCACGACCAAAATCATTTGTCATCCAACTGCTAACCTCCAAGCTGTTGTGCTGATGATTTCAGCGTGGGTAGGAACCAAATGCATTGTGAGTAATCGTGTAGTTTACTACAGTGTAAACGGTCTGCTTACTATCTGGTCCTTTAGTATGTAGTATAGAAGTATGTAGTATGTAGTATAGAAGTATGTAGTATGTAGTATAGAAGTATGTAGTATGTAGTATAGAAGTATGTAGTATGTAGTATAGTAGTATGTAGTATAGAAGTATGCAGTATAGAAGTATGTAGTATAGAAGTATGTAGTATGTAGTATAGAAGTATGTAGTATAGTATGTAGTATGGAAGTATGTAGTATAGAAGTATGTAGTATGTAGTATAGAAGTATGTAGTATAGAAGTATGTAGTATGTAGTATGTAGTATAGAAGTATGTAGTATGTAGTATAGAAGTATGTAGTATAGTAGTATAGAAGTATGTAGTATAGTAGTATGTAGTATAGTAGTATAGAAGTATGTAGTATAGTAGTATGTAGTGTGTTGAGGTGCTGCAGGGTCATGTGACTAAATACTGAACGTACAGCAACAGCAGCTTGGAGGTTAGCAGGTGGATGACAAATGATTTTGGTCGTGCAACTCTTGAGTTTATTCTAGCTGTGCCAGAAACAAAAATTGGAAGGAGTGCAAGAAAATGAAAGTTGAATTATTTCTGCAGAACAACAGCTGAAAAAAAATGAAGAGCAACAAATTCGCTCCGAGTTCACAGATGACAGACCAGACCTTTGTTGGAGGCTGGTGGTGTTCGTCATGACTCAGAGCCAAACTGGCATTAAATGGAGTCCTAATGTTAACAGAATTTAGCAGATGGCTGTTGTCTACTTACATGTGTGACTCACTGGATTTAATAAGGGAAAACATTTGAAACAACATCATTAGAAATATTATTTTCTTAAGTGATCTTTTGCTGCCTGTTTATTTTACACTGACTCACCACGTTAAACCGTCTTTGTAAATGCCACTAATGGTTTATAGCTGTGTGATGTGATTACAAAGCCAAACATGTTTTGAGCGTGGAGCATTAATTAGTTTATGAGATTAGTATTATGGGATTGCGGCTTTATTAGAGAGGGAAGAAAAGGGGGAGAGGGAGAGAGAGATAAAGACGGAGGAAAACAACAACAACCAAAGTTCACAGCTTTTTATCATCCTCACCTTCATGACTGGAGCTTCCGGTTGTCCTCAGGTCAAGGAAGGAAGAAAAGGAGTAAGGAGGGAGGGAGGAAAGGAGGAAGGAATGAGGGAAGGAAGGGAAGGAGTAAGGAGGGAGGCAGGGAGGAAGGAAAGAAAGAAGGAAGAAAAGGAGTAAGGAGGGAGACAGGGAGGGAGGAAGGAAGGAGGGAAGGAATGGAAAGAGTAAGGAGGGAGGGAGGGAGGGAGGAAGGAAGGAAGGAAGGAAGGACAGGAGGAAGGAAGGAAGAAATGAGTAAGGAGGGAGGGAGGGAGGAAGGAAATGAGTAAGGAGGAAAAGAGGAAGGAAGGAAGGACAGGAGGAAGGAAGGAAGAAAAGGAGTAAGGAGGGGAGGCAGGGAGGGAGGAAGGAAGGAGGGAAGGAATGGAAAGAGTAAGGAGGGAGGGAGGGAGGGAGGGAGGGAGGAAGGAAGGAAGGAAATGAGTAAGGAGGAAAAGAGGAAGGAAGGAAGAAAAGGAGTAAGGAGGGGAGGCAGGGAGGGAGGGAGGTAGGAAGCAAGGAAAGAAGGAAATGAGTAAGGAGAGAGGGAGGAAAGGAGGAAGGAAGGAGGGAAGGAAGGGAAGGAAAGGAGTAAGGAGGTAGGGAAGTAGGAAAAGAGGAAGGAAGGAAATGAGGGAGGAAGTAAGGAGGACGGAAGCAAGGAAGGATGGAATGAGGAAAGAAGTATGGAAGGAGGGGAAGAACAAAGGAAAAATTAAAGAAAGAGGAAGGAAGGAAGGAAGGAAGGAAAGAAGGAACAGTCAGAAAGAGATGGGGTCAATTTGACC
This sequence comes from Scomber japonicus, assembly GCF_027409825.1. NCBI lineage: Eukaryota > Metazoa > Chordata > Actinopteri > Scombriformes > Scombridae > Scomber > Scomber japonicus. Next base: position 32,416,162 of record NC_070581.1, on the reverse strand, counting down.
CGGGAGGACGACAGGAGGGTTAATTTATCTTCTCAATGATCAGACGTCTGAGTCGTTGTGTGTGTGAGGAGACTTTGAGCTAAATGTAGTCAGAAAGAAAAAAGACTAATCAAAAACCGTAATCACCGCTGCATATAAACCCAAATCCTCATTGTGAAAATCTAATTAATCCAAAAATGATTCATTATCTTCAAGCTTCAGTAAAAAAAATATATTCATGTTTTTGTGAAAGTTGTTTTTGAGCAGCTTAGTCACAAATACAAGACAAGTATACAGAAAAATGAAAGTTATAATGATGTTGAGCTCAGCCATTCTTCGCTTCTGCAGCAGCACATTAAAATAAAGCTTCTTGATAACAGGGGGTGAGGAAGGAAAGAAGGGAGGAAAGGAAAGAAGGAAGGACAGAGAAAAGAAGGAAGGAGGGAGACAGGAAAAGAGGAAGGAAGCAAGGAAGGAAAGAAGGACAGAGGAAAGAGGGAAGGGAGGAACGAAAGGAAGGAAAGAAAGAGAGAAGGAAGGAGGAAGGAAGGAAGGAAGGAAGGGAGGAAAGAAGAAACAATCAAAACAGACGGGGTGCCAGCCAAGCAGTGATGTAACTTCATCACTCAGTGAGTCAGTCAGTGATGGACAGACACTCTTCCTTCCTTCCTTCCTTCCTTCCTTCCTTCCTTCCTTCCTCTCCTGATGTGGTCCAGACAAAAAATACTGCAAAACTAAAACCCAGGCAGAGAGTAGCTGTATTTCCTCCTGTGTATTAAGAGGAGCTTATAGAATGAGACTCACCTTGTCATATCTATGGATCAGTGGATGAAGGAGGGAAAACTCTGCAGTGGGACAAGATGAAAGAAAGTGGAGACTATAGATAGCAGGAAACAGTCAGACATACAGGAAAAAGAAATAAAATGTAATGACTGCAGAGCATGATCAGATGGCAGGTTATCTTTTGAGCCGCCCGAGAATCCACCAGGATGATCTGCTCTCCTCTGTGGACCAAGATCACCATGTAGAGAAAAGCTGTTAACCCTCCTGTTGTCCTCCAGTCAAGGAAGGAAGGAAGGAAAGGAGGAAGAAGGGAGGAAAAGAGGGAGGAGGGAAGAAGGAAGAAGGAAGGAAAGGAGGGAGAAGGAAGGAAAGGAGGGAGGGAAGGAAGGAAGAGGGAAGGAAGGGAGGAAGGTAGGGGAGGGGAGGGGAAAGAAAGAGAAGGAGGGAGGGAGGAAGAAGGAAGGAAAGGAGGAAGGAAGGAAGGATGGAAGGAAGAAGGAAGGAAAGGAGAGAGGAGGGAAGGAAGGAAGGAAGGAAAGGAGAGAGGGGGGAAGGAAGGACGGAAGGAAGGAAGGAAGGAAGAGGGAAGGAAAGGACAGAGGAAGGAAGAAAGAAGGAAAGAAGGAAGGGATGAAGGTAGGGGAGGGGAAAGAAAGAGAGAAGGAGGGAGGGAGGAAGAAGGAAGGATAGGAGGGAGGAAGGAATGGAGGAAGAAGGAACGAGGAAGGAAGGAAAGGAGGAAGGAGGAGGGAAGGAAGGAGGAAGGAAAGACCGGACACAACTCTGCTGTGATCAATAACACCGGAAGTCACGCTGACTTTTCAAAATAAAATGCAGAGGTACAAAACTCTTAAATAAATTACGCAGAGCTTCAAATAATGAATAAATAATGAAAGTCTTGACACCTATAAATGAGTGCAAATATAAAACAGTATGTACACTTTGGAGGAAGGAAGGAAAGGAGGGAGGGAAGGAAGGAAAAGGGAAGGAAAGGAAAGGAAGGAAGAAGGAAGGAAGGTAGGAGAGAGGAAGACGGAAGGAAGGAAGGAAAGGAGGGAAGGAAGGAAGAGGGAAGGAAAGGAGGAAGAAGGAAGGAAAGGAGGGAGGGAGGAAGGAAGGAGGAAGGAAGGAAGGTAGGAGAGAGGAAGGGCGGAAGGAAGAAGGAAGGGAGGAAGGTAGGGGAGGGGAAAGAAAGAGAAGGAGGGAGGGAGGGAGGAAGAAGGAAGGAAAGGAGGGAAGGAGAGAGGAAAAGAGGAAGGAAGGAAAGAAGGAAGGGAGGAAGGTAGGGGAGGGGAAAGAAAGAGAAGGAAAGGAGGGAGGAAGAAGGAAGGAAAGGAGGGAGAAGGGAAGGAAGGGAGGAAGAAGGAAGGAAAGGAGAGTGGAAGGAAGAAGGGCGAAAAGGAGGGAGGGAAGGAAGGAGGGAAGGAAGGAAGGTGTTCATCCAGTGTGTATTTCATGATTCTATATTTATGATTTTATTAAGATTTTAGTCATGGCTCTGGTGAATCTCTCTGACATTGGCGGATCAGCTGACATTTCCTCTGTCATATCCCTCCATCCATTTATCCCTCTGTCCATTTATCCATCCTCCAGTTCATCAGTATTCATCTCGTGTCCTGAGTCTCCTCACTGGCAGCAGAGATCTACTAGAGGTGACATCTGAAAAGGTCCTGGGAGAGTGGAATTAGCTGGAGAGAAGAAAAAATGAGGACGGCATCATGAATAGAAAAAAGGTGAGGAGGAGCTTAGAGGGAAAGAAAAGCTGAGAGAAAGTGAAGGAGAGAAAAAAAGGGTGAAGATGACATGATTAAGATTCATCTTCTGTGTTAAACTGTGAAAGGTGTAACCCTCCTGTTCTCGAATCAAGGAAGGAAAGGAGGAAGAAGGACAGAAGGAAGGAAGGAAGGAAGGGAGGAAGAAGGAAGGAAGGGAAGAAAGGAGGGAGGGAGGAAGAAGGAAGGAAGGGAGGAGGGAAGGAGAGAGGAAGGAAGGTAGGGGAGGGGAAAGAAAGAGAAGGAGGGAGGGAGGAAGGAAGGAGGGAAAGAAAGGAAAGGAAAGAAGGAGGGAGGGAGGGAAGAAGCATGGACAGGAGGAAGAAGGAAGGGAAGAAGGAAGGAAGAAAGAAGGAAGGAAGAAGGACGGAAAGGAAGGAAGGGAGGGAGGAATGAATGAATGAATGAAAGAAGGAACAGTCAAAACAGACGGGGTCAATTTGACCCGGGAGGACGACACGAAAGACAGTGTAAAGTGAATTCAGACATTTTCTTCTAAACACATTAAATAGGTCATAAATGTATTTCTAAAAAAGGTGTAAAAAGCATTTCAACCATTTAGATTTGAATTGTGGAGCTAGGCTTCACAAACTGTGTTTCAACATTTCTGTGTTCAGGATTTAGTGATTAGCATAAACCCGCCCCTGCTGCTGTAGAGGTAGAAATACATTCAGCACACACTACTACTACTACAGTCTACAGTTAGCCAGTTAGCTGAGTTAGCCCCCGAGCTAGCAGCTGAGTTAGCCGCCGAGCTAGCCGCTGAGTTAGCAGCAGAAAGCTCTCAGATGTAGCGTCCATGTTTCTGGTAGAGGTGGTGACTTTGATTGACAGGTGACACTTGGTAGGGGGCGGGGCTTCAGTGTTTGGGAGCAGAGAAAGAGGCTGATTTTTACACAACTTTGAAGCCTAATTTCATATATTTGGTGATTTTTTTTAACCATTCAAATTTGGCAGGGTGGTTAACAACACACTTTACTGTGGTATGTCAAACTCAGAACACATATTTATTCTGACTTTACACGGACTTTAAATAACAGGCTGGAAAGTGATGGAAGAAGCAGCTCTATCTCTTTATTCTCTCCTTCTATCCATCAGTCTATCTCTTTACTCTCTCCTTCTATCCATCAGCCTATCTCTTTACTCTCTCCTTCTATCCATCAGTAATGATGCAGCGTAGCGTAGACGCTGCGACCCTGCTGCTCTGTTATTACTCTCACTCTGTGTTTGACCTCTGTGTGACCTCTGTGTGACCTCTGTTATATCTGAGGAGCATGAATGGAGCAAGGAGATGATGGAAAGTTCATTTCTAACTACTTGAAATGTCTTCAGAACAGAGACGGACAAGAGTCAAACGGCCTTTTTACTTTTCATTTAATGCCTCTACTGATGGACATTAGGAAGGAAAGGAGGGAGGAGAAGGAAGGAAATGAGGGAGGAAGGGAGGAAGAAGGAAGGAAAGGATTATTTTTATTTTTTACTTTAAATCGTATCTGTACTTATCCTAATTTTTACTTATTTATTAACTTGTTTTATATTTATATTTATATTAATTTAATTTATTTTGGGTGAAAAGCCAAAAGAAAATCTGTATCATTATATATAAAAAAATATATATATGATGTAGTTTCCTGTATGACTGAAGGCCTGCAGCTGTGATCCATTACAGATGATCAGTGAGGAGGTAGAACTGCTGACTGCCTGAACAAATGTCTTCTGAATTATAACAAATGTGACATCATCCCCTTTAAGAAACCCCCCCCCCCCCCCCCCCCCCCCCCCCCGATAATGAAGAGGAGGAGGTGAGGAGTGGTTTCTAAGACCCTCTCTTTAGGAACTTGCTTCATTTATCTCACACATATCTCCTAAACTACGTCAGTGATGAAGTGGAGCCACTCAGCTGGTAAGAGCTCGGTAATGTCGCTGTCCGTGGTGCTGAAGAGGATGATAAATAACTCTCTTGAGATATATACGTTTTGGGGGAATTATGATGACACTTATATTACTTTTTTTTTCTTTATACACTTAAATCAAAGCTTGAAGAGTCCTCAAACACTTCATATGTATCTCCTCAGTCAAGTTAATCAGATTTCCTCCAGAGGATATTTCCAAACCACTCAATATGTTTCAGTGGTTATTTCCAAGACACTCAACCACAGCCTCCCTGTTGAATACACACACACACACACACACACACACACACACACACACACACACACACACACACACAGCTGCCATTCTAATCATTACACTAAATATCATCATTTTTATATTTAAAAGCTGGAAATTAACCACTACAGCATGATTTATGTACATTAGGGGTGTGACGAGATCTCATGCCACGAAATCTCGTGAGATTATAAACGTTAAATGATGATTCTCGTCTAATGATGCAAAAAGTGTAAAATGTAAGTGTATCATATGATATTATAGGATTTGTGCAGTTTGATAATTAGATTCTTCATTTCATTAATATTTATACACTAATTTTGGTATTTATGGTTTTTATTTCCATAAAAATATCTCTCTATATTTCCTTCCTCCCTCCCTCCTTTCGCTTCCTTCTTGCCTTTCTCTTTTCCTTTCTCCCTCCCTCCCTCCTTCCTTCTCTCTTTCTTTCCATCTTTCCTCCATTCCTTCTTCCTTCTCTCTTTCTTTCCTCCCCCGACCTCCTACCTCCCTCCCTTCCTTCTTTACTCTGTCCTTTTTCCTTCCTTCTTGCCTTCTTCTTTTCCTTTCTCCCTCCCTCCCTCCCTCCTCCTCTCTTCCTTCCTCCCTCCTTTCCTTCCTTCTTCCTCCCTTCCTTCCTTGACACAAGGACAACAGGAGGGTACAGTTTCTTTGATGTGTCCATATCCACCCCACTTGTGTTAATCATCATGTTCTCAATGGGAAAAGAACAACACATCAGTTCTTATAAAATGAAGTTAAAAACATATTTTACCACTGTTGAGCTCAAAACACATTTTCCTGTTATCCATCCTGAATCCTCTTCAGTCAAATTAAAGATGGAGTGATGCCCGGCTGCTGCTGCTGCTGCTGCTGGTGGGCTGAACAGATAAGCTGCCAGAGTTCAGTTTATACAGACTGTTTATTCAGTGGTGCAGCAGAGAGAGGCTCTATAACACCTACGAGTTTAAACAACTACAAAACAAACAGATGCTGGGTAAGAGTTAGAGACAGTGTAAAGTGAATTCAGACATTTTCTTCTAAACACATTAAATAGGTCATAAATGTATTTCTAAAACAAAAAGGTGTAAAAAGCATTTCAACCATTTAGATTTGAATTGTGGAGCTAGGCTTCACAAACTGTGTTTCAACATTTCTGTGTTCAGGATTTAGTGATTAGCATAAACCCGCCCCTGCTGCTGTAGAGGTATAAATACATTCAGCGCACACTACTACTACTACAGTCTACAGTTAGCCAGTTAGCTGAGCTAGCCGCCGAGCTAGCAGCCGAGCTAGCCGCCGAGCTAGCAGCTGAGTTAGCACAGAAAGCTCTCAGATGTAGCGTCCATGTTTCTGGTAGAGGTGGTGACTTTGATTGACAGGTGACACTTGGTAGGGGGCGGGGCTTCAGCGTTTGGGAGCAGAGAAAGAGGCTGATTTTTACACAACTTTGAAGCCTAATTTCATATATTTGGTGATTTTTTTTAATCATTCAAATTTGGCAGGGTGGTTAACAACACACTTTACTGTGGTATGTCAAACTCAGAACACATATTTATTCTTACTTTACACCGACTTGAACAACATGCTTAAATGATGATGCATTTTCTGTTTCTGTTGCAGCTCTAATTAATACAAAAGAGTGGGAATGCACAACAAAACAAACTACAACAGATTTGACATTTTACTGTGAAGTATTCCAAAACATACTTTCTTTTACTTATGAGCCTCCTTCAGAGAGCATGTGATAAAATGACGTGTATCTACCATCTTGAGTGGGTGTTTCAAACATTTCCATTCATGCTTATATGTTAACCTTCCTGTTGTCCTCCCGGGTCAAATTGACCCATCTGTTTTGACTGTTCCTTCCTTCCTTCCTTCCTTCCTTCCTTCCTTCCTTCCATCTGTGCTTCCTCTCTCCTTCTCTCTTTCTTTCCTTCTTCTCTCTTTCTTCCCTTCCTCCATCTCCATTTCTTCCTTCTTCTGTCCTTTCTCCCCCCTACCTTCCTCTCTCCTTCTTTCCTCCCTCCCTCCTACCTTCTTTCCTTCCTTACTTCTTTCCTCTGTCCTTCTTTCCTTCCTTCCTTCCTTCTTTCCTCTGTCCTTCTTTCCTTCCTTCCACCCTCCCTCCTACCTTCTTTCCTCCCTCCCTCCTACCTTCCTTCCTTTCTTACTTACTTCTTTCCTCCATCCCCCTTTCTTCCTTCTGTCGTTCCTTCCTTTCTCTCCTGCCTTCCTTCCTCCCTCCCTCCCTGCCTTCTTTCCTTTACTCCCTTCCTCCCTTCCTTCCTTGACTCGAACACAACAGGAGGGCTAATGTATCTCTGACCATATCCATCAGTGTGTGAGTTTGGGGGAGGAAGGAAGAAATGAGGAGGGAGGGAGGGAGGGAGAAAGGAAAAGAGGAAGGCAAGAAGGAAGGAAAAAGGACAGAGTAAAGGAAAGAAGGGAGGGAGGTAGGGGGGAGGAAAGAAAGAGAGAAGGAGGAAGGAAAGGAAGGAAGGGAGGAAAGATGGAAAGAAAGAGAGAAGGAAGGAGGGAGGGAGGGAGAAAGGAAAAGAGGAAGGCAAGAAGGAAGGAAAAAAGACAGAGTAAAGGAAGGAAGGGAGGGAGGTAGGGGGGAGGAAAGAAAGAGAGAAGGAGGAAGGAAAGGAAGGAAGGGAGGAAAGATGGAAAGAAAGAGAGAAGGAAGGAGGGAGGGAGGGAGAAAGGAAAAGAGGAAGGCAAGAAGGAAGGAAAGAACGAACGAAAGGAGGGAGGGAGGAAGCAAGAGGAGGAAGGAGAGAGAGAAGGAAGGACAGACAGAAGGAAGGAAGGAAAGGAGGGAGGAAGGATGGAAGAGAAGGAAAGAAGAAGGGAGGGAGGAAGGAAGGAAGGAGGGAGGGAGAGAGAAAGGAAAAAAGGAAGGAAGGAAGGAAGGACGGCAGGAGGAGGTCCAGGTTTGAATATGTGTGCATATATATATATACTGTTATTTCCCTCCTGCCCTGTTTTGCATGTATCCAACGCAGCTTTATTTCTGTTCCTGATAATTGGAAACCCACAGAACAAATGAATACCTGCATGAAATGTGTGTACGCTGGATGAATTGAAAGCATGTCGGTGAAGCAGTGTGCTCTGATGTGATTGTAACCCACATGGAGTGACGGATCTTTTCATCGAGCCTGAACAAAAAGAACTCCCACATATTACTCCTGCTTAATGACAACCTTCATGCCCCATCGCTGCTGCTGCTGCTGCTGTTGTCTCTGTTGTCTCTGTTCATGCATCGCGGTTTGTTCAAAGAGAAAGAGAGAGAGAGAGACGCGGTGGGTCGGTCAGTCAGCCGGACCTCAACCCACAAACATAACTATTATCTATCTACTGTATATAAGGTCATGCTGGATGTGGGGAACTTAACAATTATGATGCATCAGAGGAGAAAAAGCTCATGTTTCTGTTTCTGATTTGATTTGATTTGAAAGGACGACTGAACATTTGCATTTTTATTTATTTTTAAATAACAAAGAACTCTAATAAAATGGAGCCTTTAATACGTTATGGAAAGTTTTTAAAGTTAAATTCTCATCAGTAGTGGCAGACAAGTAAAAGTACAATTATCAGCAAATTGTACTTAGATATCAACTTAAAGTATAAACTGATGTAGATGCATCTTTTTTAAATTAATGCTAACAATCTATTTTATTAGCTTTTATTACTCATCTATAAATCTGAGACAAAAAATAACATTGCATTGACTGTCACAATAAATGTTGCAGTGCAATAAATGTGTAGAAACCTGTCGGTAAGCTGAGATCTACTGACTCAGGTCAGATAGTTGAGCCCAGAGCTCTGAGATCTACTGACTCAGGTCAGATAGTTGAGCCCAGAGATCTGAGATCTACTGACTCAGGTCAGATAGTTGAGCCCAGAGCTCTGAGATCTACTGACTCAGGTCAGATAGTTGAGCCCAGAGCTCTGAGATCTACTGACTCAGGTCGGATAGTTGAGCCCAGAGCTCTGAGATCTACTGACTCAGGTCAGATAGTTGAGCCCAGAGATCTGAGATCTACTGACTCAGGTCAGATAGTTGAGCCCAGAGATCTGAGATCTACTGACTCAGGTCAGATAGTTGAGCCCAGAGCTCTGAGATCTACTGACTCAGGTCGGATAGTTGAGCCCAGAGTTCAAACTAAACATGATGAAGCAGCTTTTACACAACTGGAACAAACTACCAGCAGAACTGAAATCATTTTTAAATGAGGGGGAGGATTGTATGTTTAAGTTTCTCAAATTACATGTTTTTCTGTTTTATGTAAAGCACATTGAGTTGCCATTGTGTATGAAATGCGCTATATAAATAAAACTGCCTTGCCTTGCCGAAGCTGCACCTGATATTCTTTCTTTCTGTTTGTGGATTTGAGCGACACAACTCAAGAGTTTAATAACAGAGCCACAGTGATGCTCAAACCTTTCTTTACATCATCTCTTTTTGTATTTGTGTTATTTGTCATTAAACTCCTGAAATCATGGCTGAATCTTTCCCTGTGACATCAGAGCTCACCTGAGAGTCTCTATGTGTGTGTGTGTGTGTGTGTGTGTGTGTGTGTGTGTGTGTGCTGCTCAGACTGCTGTTGACAGGATCTTCATGTTTAAATTAAAGAAGACTGATTACAGTAGCTATGAGGAGCTGATCCTGATTCCAACATGAACAAACTGCTGCTGCTTTCCTACACAGATGAAGTCAGTAGATAGTTTCAGTATGAAGACGCCTGCCTGGTTAGCAGCGGCTTCAATACATCGACACATGAATCACTACCTGCTGTGATGTGATGTGTGATCTTTACATCCAGTAACCATGTTTCAGTTTAGCCTCGAGGCTAACTGTTTTTACTGTAGTATAAACTAACAGGAGGACGTTCACTAGTTCAACACATCAATGATTTCCTGTTATAGAGAATAATATAAAAGATCAGGAGAAATCATCCATCCACCTTCCTCTCAGCTCTTCCTCCTCCTCCTCCTCTTCCTCTTCTGCTGCTTTGTACAAACCAATTATTTGTCCAGCTCTCCGCTCCCCTCTTCCTCCTCTTCCTCTCAGCTCTTCCTCCTCCTCCTCCTCTTCCTCCTCCTCTCAGTTCTTCCTCCTCTTCCTCCTCCTCCTCTGCTGCTGCTTTGTACAAACCAATTATTTGTCCAGCTCTCCGCTCCCCTCTTCCTCCTTCTCCTCCTCTTCCTCCTCCTCCACCTCCTCTCAGCTCTTCCTCCTCCTCCTCTCAGCTCTTCCTCCTCTCAGCTCTTCCTCGTCCTCATCATCTTCTTCCTCCTCCTCTGCTGCCTTGTACAAACCAATTATTTGTCCAGCGCTCCCCTCTTCCTCCTCCTCTTCTTCCTCCTCCTCCTCCTCTCAGCTCTTCCTCTTCCTCCTCCTCCTCTGCTGCCTTGTACAAACCAATTATTTGTCCAGCGTTCCCCTCTTCCTCCTCCTCTTCCTCCTCCTCCTCCACCTTCCTCTCAGCTCTTCCTCCTCCTCCTTCTCTTCTTCCTCCTCCTCCTCCTCCTCTGCTGCGTTGTACAAACCAATTATTTCTCCAGCTCTCCGCTCCCCTCTTCCTCCATCACTCTCCTGTATTGATTTTTCTGCCTCATGAATACAGACAGCGAAAAACAAAAAAGAAGAAAAGAGAAAGATAAATAAAAGCAAAGGCAGATAATAGAGGAGGAACATAGAAACATGATGGCGTACTTGTTCTCCGACCTGAGACCTGAGACCCGAGCCGTGAGTGTATAGAGGGAACAAAAGAAAGAAGATGTGCGTGATTCTTTGATCTGTTGCTCCCACTCTGCTCGTCATCCTTCTGCCTTTAATATGAACTGAAGTCAAGGTCCTCTCTCTGTTTCTCTACTTTTCTTAAGTGCTGATGAATCTTCAAGAGGGCTGAAGGTGAATAAAGAAAGATTGCCTCTCCAACTTCATCCCTTTAGGCTTTGTTTCTTTTCCCAAACAAAGCATTTTTCATATTTTTCATAAAACCTCAAATAAATGGAAAAAAAGCCAATAAAGGAAATAATGACACAATAAACTGAAAATAGAGAACAAATCATTCCTAAGGAAGGTAAGAACGGAAGGCAGGAGGAGGGAGGGAGGAAAGAAGGAAGGAGGGAGGGAGAGAGAAAGGAAAAGAGGAAGGAAGGAAGGAAGGAAGGAAGGAAAGGAAGAAGGAAGGAGGAGTGAGGGAGAGAGAAAGGAAAAGAGGAAGGAAGGAAGGAAGGCAGGAGGAGGGAGGGAGAAACGAAAAGAGGAAGGAAGGAAGAAAAGTGGATGGAGGAAGGAAAGTGAGGAAGGAAAGAAAGAGAGAAGGAAGGAAGGAAGGAAGGAAAGGAGGAAGGGAAGAAGGAAGGAGGGAGAGAGAAAGGAAAAGAGGAAGGAAGGAAGGAAGGAAGGAAGGAAAGGAGGAAGGGAAGAAGGAAGGAGGAGGAGTGAGGGAGAGAGAAAGGAAAAGAGGAAGGAAGGAAGAAAGGAAGGAAGGAAGGAAAGGACGAAGGGAAGAAGGAAAGAGGGAGAGAGAAAGGAAAAGAGGAAGGAAGGAAGGAAGGAAGGAAAGGAAGAAGGGAAGAAGGAAGGAGGAGTGAGGGAGAGAGAAAGGAAAAGAGGAAGGAAGGAAGAAAGGAAGGAAGATACAGTCAACACAGAAGGGGTCAATTTGACCCGGGAGGACGACAGGAAGGTTAAATATAATTTTCAGTTACTGATACATTTCCTCCTGTTTCCTGGCTGGAGGTTTTGGGTTGTATCATATAGTGACAGTCACATTTAACCCTCCTGTTATCCTTGAGTCAAGGAAGGAAGGGAGGGAGGAAGAAGGAAGGAAGGAAAGGAGGGAAGGAAGGAAAGGAGGGAAGGAAGGAAAGGAGGGAGGAAGGAAGGAGGGAGGGAAGAAAGAAAGAAAGAGAGAAGAAGGAAGGGGAGGAAGGAAGGAAGGAAAGGAGGGAAGAAGGAAGGAAGGAGGGACGAAGGAAGGAAAGAAGGAAGGAAAGGAGGGAGGGAGGAAGGGAAGGAGGAAGGAAAGAAAGAAGAAGGAAGGAAAGGAGGGAGTGGGAAGGAAGGAAAGGAGTAAGGAAAGAAAGAGGGAAGGAGGGAGGAAGGGAGAAGGAATGAGGAAAGAGAAAGAGAGAAGTAGGGAAGCAAGGAAAGAAGGAAGGAAAGGAGTAAGGAGGGAAGGAAGCAAGGAAAGAAGGAAGGAAAGAAGGAACAGTCAAAACGGACGGGGTCAATTTGACCCGGGAGGACGACACGAGGGTTAAAGACCACATAACCTTCAGAGTATCTTATTCTAACTCATGCTCCACGGAATAAACCCAACGAACTCACAAGTCTGTAGGAGGCAAAGAAAACATTAACGTGTCGGCTATTGGTCACATAAAGCCTGATTCATTACTGACATTATGTTCCAGACTGTAACACACACACACACACACACACACACACACACACACACACACACACACACACACACACACACACACACACATTACCCTGTACTGTACCTTAATACACACATTAAACACAATACACACATTTATGTTATAGTCTAAACATTACAGCTACACACTACAGCTAAAAGCTGTTTCTATCTTCACTCGTTTGCAGATTTCTTCTAAAAGTACATCAGCAGCATGTTCTTTTTAAGTTAATTGCATTTTCACAATAAAACTACCTTATGGGAAAATCCACTGTAGCAAAAAGCAAAACTATATGTTCATGCCAGGTGGTGGAGTTCTGGTCCTCTGAAATGAAGCCAACCAGGAAATAATTTAGAGCTGCATTCTATCAAAAGTAAAGAAGGAGAGAAGGAAGTAAAGAAGGAAGTAACTGACTCATCAGCTCAACATCAGTCCTATTTCATCAGGAAGGAAGGAAGGGAGGGAGGCAGGTAGGGAGGAGGGAACTAAGGAAGGAAGGAAGGAAGGAAGGATGGAAGGGAGGAAAGAAAGCTGGAAGGGAGGAAGAAGGAAGGAAGGATGGAAGGGAGGAGGGAAGAAGGAAGGATAGAAGGGAGGAAGAAGGAAGGAAAGGAGGAAGGGAGGAAGAAGGAAGGAAGGAAGGAAGGAACAAATGAAAGAAGTACAGAGGAAATAAGGAAGGAAGGAAGGAAGGAAAATTTCTTGTCACTCAAACTCACTGACTCATCAGCTCAACATCAGTCCTATTTCATCAGACCATCACTATTACATTTTCTATTACGGGACTAAAAATGTCGTCTCTGATGTTTGCCTTTATTTGAAAGTAGCTGTCATGGCCGATAGGAGAAAGGGGAACAAAGCATGAGATGTGCAACAAAGGTGGCTTGTCAGAGTCAAACAGGGACGTTGCCTTTACTGTACGTGGCATGCATGGAAACCACTTGGCTACCAAAGCACTGAATTCAATGTCATGTCTCAATACAAAGTGACTTGATTCTTACTTTAGTCTCTCTCAAATTGATAATCTTGTCCTGCAGAATCACTGTGAATGACACTCAACTCCAAAATAATATAAAATGAAAGGAGGTTAAGCTCCATGGTATAACTCCCAAAACCACACATTGAAGCAAACAATGAAAAATTAAGGAATATGATGTTCCACCAGGTGGGGAGTTCTAGTCCTCTGAAATGAAGCCAACCAGGAAGTAACTTAGAGCTGCATTCTATCAAAAGGCCACCAGGGGGCGACCGTCTCTATACAAGTCAATGGAGAATTCACCAACTTCTCACTTGATTTCTAACCTCAGTAAACGTTTTCAAAATGTGTTTATGGTCTCAATCGCTAGTTTAAAGCCTTCTTCAATGCAGTATGATGTTCATTTGGGACATTTTGGCCTCCCTGATTTTATATGTGACATGTAGTAATAGATTAGAAACTATTGGCTTCCGAGCAGCAGTCCACAAACCAATGGGTGACGTCACGGAAGATACGTCCATTTCTTTTATACAGTCTATGGTTAGTGCATATTAACTATAATCCTCTTCAACATATACTTGAACTTTACATATAGTGTGCATTAGCTGCTGCATGAACTTACAATATACTTAATATATAATATGTGATGGTTCTGTTCCAGTCTGGCTCTATGTCCCTCCACTAGTCCACCAAATTCCCCTCAGGCATTTCTACTTTTATCCAAAGCGACTTTTGAGACTTGATTCAACACAAGCAAGGATCTAGTCAAGAGAGAATAATTTAAGTAACTCTTATGAAGCTACATTTGAGTCCAAGACGATGTAGATGCTAGAAAACATATTGGCAGGGTATAAAATTAACTTTCTGATCTACCTGCCAAGTGAAATTTTACCGGCTAAAATATGTTTTTACTGTCATTAAAAACAGTATGAAAATAATTATTAATTGCACATTGCAAACATCCCAACCTGTAAAAAGTCATTTCAGAGAGGTCTGTTTCAGAGGAAGGGGGAAAGAATTATATTAATGAAAGTTTCAGATGTTGTTAAAGGAATCCTGACTTTTATTTTGAAAGGTTAACTGACATATCATACATACTGATATCTTAAATTTCATCATCTCAGACACACTCCCTCACACACACACACACACACAAGAAGAAGAAGAAGAAGAAGAAGAAGAAGAAGAAGAAGACGGAGGCTATCTGCTGGTGTGTGGTGTCGTATGAAACAGGAGGAGCTCACGGACGTAAACAAAACAGTCACGTGTCCCACAGATGCACGTGCAGGTCAGGAAATGACGTCAAACGGACCGTATATGTTTTGTTCCTATGGTTACATTACGTGTTGGACTAAATACATGTTGACATATTGTGGAAAGTATTTCGGTTAGAAGGAAACGGATTTCATATTTCAGCAGAATGGATACTTGGCGAGCTGTACAGAAAGTCCTGAGTCATAAGATGATCGTTGTGGATAAAGAGAAGACTTTGAAGGTATGTAGCATTATAGCTGTTCTTACTTTAGCTGAGTGGCTAGCCGAGCTAACCGCTAATACTATTACGGCTGTGAGCAACCATATAATTCGTGAGTGGTCTTGAATGAATCAGGACAATCTAAGCTTTCTAACAATGTACGGCATGAATATATATGTTTAAGGGTTGGTGTTTAAAACATTCAGAAGAACTTGTGGCTACCTCCCAACTTCCGGTCCGTCCCGTAGGCGGAACAGCGTGTTGATGGCTGAAACAGACAAGTCATCCTCAAACATGCTGAAAACCAGATTGAAGTTTGGCCTGCAGTTAGTCTTCCCTAATGTTTATGTGGCTTTGAGGATGTTCCTCACGTTGCCGGTGACATACTGTGAGGGGGTGCCTGAAGTCCTTTATCAGTACTGGCAATAGAGTCTGAACCTGTCAGAGAGCTGGACTCAAGCGATGTTGTGGAGGAGTTTGCTAGGAGAAAGGTCATTGCATCATTTAAGGGAGCTACTCTAATGTGTGTGTGTGTGTGTGTGTGTGTGTGTGTGTGTGTGTGTGTGTGTGTGTGTGTGTGTTGTTAATGTGCATTGTTTTTTTTATGACTTGGAAAACATTAGTTGTTGGGATGTTTGATATTGTGGAGAATCTAAAAACAGGTTGTTTGCTATTCTTTGAAGTGTTTCTGCATATCTGAGTGTATACTGTTTTGATAATACACACATACATACACACACACACACACACACACACACACACACACACACACACACACACATACACACACACACTCTGCATGTGCTGAGAGTCTTGTGTTGAATTTATCAGTCAGTGTGAATCCTGTGCAAGTACAGGAGTTTCCAACAACTACTACATCCACACTATTAAACTAGTTGTCTGTTGTGTTGGTGCACATACAAGTGTGTGTGTGTGTGTGTGTGTGTGTGTGTGTGTGTGTGTGTGTGTGAGGGCCTCTAAGAGTCTGTCCCAAGGGCCTCTGAATTCTTAATCCAGCCTTTGCTATCAGTATGTCTATTTATCAATATATCTAATCTGTATATAAATATGTACATAAAGTGTTGTAGTTCTATTCAAACTCTGCAGGAAGAAGGAAGGAAGGAAGGAAGGACAGAAGGATGAAAGGGAGGAAGGAAGGACAGAAGGAAGAAAGGGAGGAAGGAAGGACAGAAGGAAGAAAGGGAGGAAGGTAGGAAGGAAGGACAGAAGTAAGAAAGGAAGGAAGGTAAAGAGGAAGGACAGATGGAAGGAAGGAAGGAAGAAAGGAATAAAGGAAGGTAGGAAGGACAGATAGAAGGAAGGAAAAGAACACAGGAAGGAAAGTGGGCCGGATTGGACCCCTCGGCGGGCCGGTTCTCTAATTATTTTATTTTACATGCATTTGGCCTTTGCTAATTTTAAACCCAGTATATATTATGAGTATTTTATTTAAATTGTGTTGTTACATGCAGCTTTAATATTAAAGCCTCTCCGTATAACAGCCTGATGTATAATAAGTGACAGCAGTGATGCATGCTGGCGTTTACTTTGGAGGAAGGAAGGACAGAAGGATGAAAGGAAGGTAGGAAGGAAGGACAGAAGGATGCAAGGGAGGAAGGACAGAAGGAAGAAAGGGAGGAAGGACAGAAGGAAGGAAGGACACAAGGATGAAAGGGAGGAAGGACAGAAGGAAGGAAGGAAGGACAGTAGGATGAAAGAGAGGAAGGCAGGACAGAAGGAAGAAAGGGAGGAAGGACAGAAGGAAGAAAGGGAGGAAGGACAGAAGGAAGAAAGGAAGGAAGGACAGAAGGATGAAAGGGAGAAACGACAGAGGGGAGGAAAAAAGGAAGGTAGGGAGGAAGGACAGAAGGATGAAAGGGAGGAAGGACAGAAGGATGAAAGGGAGGAAGGACAGAAGGAAGGAAGGAAGGACAGTAGGATGAAAGAGAGGAAGGCAGGACAGAAGGAAGAAAGGGAGGAAGGACAGAAGGAAGAAAGGAAGGAAGGACAGAAGGATGAAAGGGAGAAACGACAGAGGGGAGGAAAAAAGGAAGGTAGGGAGGAAGGACAGAAGGATGAAAGGGAGGAAGGCCAGAAGGATGAAAGGGAGGAAGGACACAAGGATGAAAGGGAGGAAGGACAGAAGGAAGGAAGGAAGGACAGTAGGATGAAAGAGAGGAAGGCAGGACAGAAGGAAGAAAGGGAGGAAGGACAGAAGAAAGAAATGAAGGACAGATGGAAGGAAGAAAGGAACAAATGAACAAAGAAAGGAATAAAGGAAGGTAGGAAGGAAGGACAGAAGGATGCAAGGGAGGAAGGACAGAAGGAAGAAAGGGAGGAAGGACAGAAGGATGAAAGGGAGGAAGGACAGAAGGAAGGAAGGACACAAGGATGAAAGGGAGGAAGGACAGAAGGAAGGAAGGAAGGACAGTAGGATGAAAGAGAGGAAGGCAGGACAGAAGGAAGAAAGGGAGGAAGGACAGAAGGAAGAAAGGGAGGAAGGACAGAAGGAAGAAAGGAAGGAAGGACAGAAGGATGAAAGGGAGAAACGACAGAGGGGAGGAAAAAAGGAAGGTAGGGAGGAAGGACAGAAGGATGAAAGGGAGGAAGGACACAAGGATGAAAGGGAGGAAGGACAGAAGGAAGGAAGGAAGGACAGTAGGATGAAAGAGAGGAAGGCAGGACAGAAGGAAGAAAGGGAGGAAGGACAGAAGGAAGAAAGGAAGGAAGGACAGAAGGATGAAAGGGAGAAACGACAGAGGGGAGGAAAAAAGGAAGGTAGGGAGGAAGGACAGAAGGATGAAAGGGAGGAAGGCCAGAAGGATGAAAGGGAGGAAGGACACAAGGATGAAAGGGAGGAAGGACAGAAGGAAGGAAGGAAGGACAGTAGGATGAAAGAGAGGAAGGCAGGACAGAAGGAAGAAAGGGAGGAAGGACAGAAGAAAGAAATGAAGGACAGATGGAAGGAAGAAAGGAACAAATGAACAAAGAAAGGAATAAAGGAAGGTAGGAAGGACAAATGGATGAAAGGTAGGAAGGAAGGACAGAAGGAAGAAAGGAAGGAAGGTAATGTGTCAGCAGTGATGCATGCTGGCGTTTACTTTGGAGGAAGGAAGGACAGAAGGATGAAAGGAAGGTAGGAAGGAAGGACAGAAGGATGCAAGGGAGGAAGGACAGAAGGAAGAAAGGGAGGAAGGACAGAAGGATGAAAGGGAGGAAGGACAGAAGGAAGGAAGGACACAAGGATGAAAGGGAGGAAGGACAGAAGGAAGGAAGGAAGGACAGTAGGATGAAAGAGAGGAAGGCAGGACAGAAGGAAGAAAGGGAGGAAGGACAGAAGGAAGAAAGGGAGAAATGACAGAGGGGAGGAAAAAAGGAAGGTAGGGAGGAAGGACAGAAGGATGAAAGGGAGGAAGGACACAAGGATGAAAGGGAGGAAGGACAGAAGGATGAAAGGAAGGTAGGAAGGAAGGACAGAAGGATGCAAGGGAGGAAGGACAGAAGGATGAAAGGAAGGTAGGAAGGAAGGACAGAAGGATGCAAGGGAGGAGGGACAGAAGGAAGAAAGGGAGGAAGGACAGAAGGATGAAAGGGAGGAAGGACAGAAGGATGAAAGGGAGGAAGGACAGAAGGAAGGAAGGAAGGACAGTAGGATGAAAGAGAGGAAGGCAGGACAGAAGGAAGAAAGGGAGGAAGGACAGAAGGAAGAAAGGGAGAAATGACAGAGGGGAGGAAAAAAGGAAGGTAGGGAGGAAGGACAGAAGGATGAAAGGGAGGAAGGACACAAGGATGAAAGGGAGGAAGGACAGAAGGAAGGAAGGAAGGACAGTAGGATGAAAGAGAGGAAGGCAGGACAGAAGGAAGAAAGGGAGGAAGGACAGAAGGAAGAAAGGGAGGAAGGACAGAAGGAAGAAAGGAAGGAAGGACAGAAGGATGAAAGGGAGAAACGACAGAAGGGAGGAAAAAAGGAAGGTAGGGAGGAAGGACAGAAGAAAGAAATGAAGGACAGAAGGATGAAAGGAAGGACAGATGGAAGGAAGAAAGGAACAAATGAACAAAGAAAGGAATAAAGGAAGGTAGGAAGGACAAATGGATGAAAGGGAGGAAGGAAGGACAGAAGGAAGAAAGGAAGGAAGGTAACGTGTCAGCAGTGATGCATGCTGGCGTTTCCTCTGCAGTGTGTGCTGCTCGTGTCGTGTTCATGGTGATATCACGTTTCTGGATATTCTGGTTTTCTGTTTGCAAACATGAAACACAAGCAGACCACATCCTGTTCTCTCCACACCTGCTGCCCTGCTCCCTGTGTCACCTCCTTTCCTGCTCCCTGTGTCCCCTCCTTTCCTGCTCCCTGTGTCCCCTCCTTTCCTGCCCCCTGTGTCACCTCCTTTCCTGCTCCCTGTGTCACCTCCTTTCCTGCTCCCTGTGTCCCCTCCTTTCCTGCTCCCTGTGTCCCCTCCTTTCCTGCTCCCTGTGTCCCCTCCTTTCCTGCTCCCTGTGGCACCTCCTTTCCTGCTCCCTGTGTCACCTCCTTTCCTTCTCCCTGTGTCGGCTCCTTTCCTGCTCCCTGTGTCACCTCCTTTCCTGCTCCCTGTGTCACCTCCTTTCCTGCTCCCTGTGGCGGCTCCTTTCCTGCTCCCTGTGGCGGCTCCTTTCCTGCTCCCTGTGGCGGCTCCTTTCCTGCTCCCTGTGGCGGCTCCTTTCCTGCTCCCTGTGTCGGCTCCTTTCCTGCTCCCTGCGGCAACTCCTTTCCTGCTCCCTGTGTCACCTCTTTTCCTGCTCCCTGTGTCACCTCCTTTCCTGCTCCCTGTGTCACCTCCTTTCCTGCTCCCTGTGGCAACTCCTTTCCTGCTCCCTGTGGCAACTCTTTTCCTGCTCCCTGTGTCAACTCCTTTCCTGCTCCCTGTGGCAACTCCTTTCCTGCTCCCTGTGGCACCTCCTTTCCTGCTCCCTGTGCCACCTCCTTTCCTCTTCCAGCTGCACCTCCTTCCCTCCTTACTTTATTTTGGAGTTAATATTTGTATTTCCTCTGTTTGTTCAAGTTGTTTTTGCAATAATACAGAAGTTATTCTTTAGTTCCTGTATCTGGGTCCATCCTGCTACTCTTCCTTCTTTACTTCTTTACTTCCTTCTTTGCTTCCGTCTTTACTTCTTTACTTATTTACTTCCTTCTTTACTTCTTTACATCTTTACTTCTTTACTTCCTTCTTTACTTATTTACTTCCTTCTTTGCTTCCTTCTTTCCTTATTTACTTATTTACTTCCTTCTTTACTTCCTTCTTTACTTCTTTACATCTTTACTTATTTACTTCATTCTTTACTCCTTTACTTCTTTACTTCCTTCTTTACTTCTTTCCCTCTTTACTTCCTTCTTTACTTCTTTACTCCTTTACTTCTTTACTTCCTTCTTTACTTCTTTACTTACTTCTTTACTTCCTTCTTTACTTCTTTACTTCCTTCTTTACTTCTTTACTTTACTTCTTTCCCTCTTTACTTCCTTCTTTACTTCTTTACTTCCTCCTTTACTTCTTTACTTCCTTCTTTACTTCTTTTTGTTCATTCATTGATCATTTCTACAAAAGAAGCGAGGGAAAGCTTTCCTTGAGCAGCTTAGTTGGGATGAGTCTATGAGACAGGAGAAGAAACCATTGATTTTACTTCAGGAGGGTCGATTTGGAGAAAAACAGTCTAACTATTATGTTTTAGAGCCGTTTCTAAGTTTCCTGTGGGGGGGTAAATCGGTGCCTGCTGAGGTCAGGCTGTTATGGATTTTACCTCTAAAAGTTAGATTTTAACATTGCAGAGGCTCATGAAGTCAATACTAGTTGTGAAAAGGAACCTCAGGCTGTTTTTATTCTTCCTCTATTAATGATGAGTGAGAGGAGGCTCTGGTTGTTAAAGAGGGTCTTCCTCGGAAGCCAATAGTTTCTAATCTAGACAGCGCCATCTTGAAAATTTCAGGTGCATGCTGGGAAAAATAAAAACACGGATTCTACTTATATGGGCATGAGGCGGAGCCATGGGGCGGAGCAGGGAGGTTGCTATGGTTACGAGGGCTGGATCTGGAGGACATTGGTCAATCAACCTGTCAATCAGGACGTAGCCACGCCCTAATGCATACCCTGCTTTATCGTCACATATAAAATCAGGGAGGCCAAAATGTCCCAAATGAACATCATACTGCATTGAAGAAGGCTTTAACTAGCGATTGAGACCATAAACACATTTTGAAAACGTTTACTGAGGTTAGAAATCAGTGAGAAGTTGGTGAATTCTCCATTGACTTGTATAGAGACGGTCGCCCCCTGGTGGCCTTTTGATAGAATGCAGCTCTAAGTTACTTCCTGGTTGCCCTCATTTCAGAGGACCAGAACTCCCCGCCTGGTAAAAAAATAAAATAAAGAATATAAGAGACAGAAACAGAGAAAGAGTGACGGACAATGAATACGTTTACATTCTCCAGACACACTGATGTTGGAACAAGGACACCGACAACCTGAGCTTTGTGTCTGCTAGACAGTCCTTACATTAGTTTCCATCCTACGCCATCCATCACTCAGTAAGTGGGTGTCACTTTCTTCAAACGGTGCACTCCTCGTTTTCCAATGACAATCTCTTCTGTGACAAGAAGAGTAATGACTGAGCAGAGGATAACTGAATACAACATTATGACCAATTGCACTACTGTGATAGAAGAAATAAAGGTTGTTAGTTTAAAATGATGTCTATTAACTTAATGTTTAACACTAGAGCAGCTGTGGGTATAAAATCACTTTCTTATGATTCCCTTATCTCTATTTTGAAAGCTTTTTACTGAGACTGCCGGTTTAACTAGACTGACAAAGGACTCAATAACAACAATTTTAATAATGGCTTCATAATTTGTCATTTATGAATGTTACCGTCTCTCTGCTTTCTCTGCTGTCACATTATTGGACGTATACCGAGTTAACCTCCTGTCGTCCTCGAGTCAAGGAAGGAAGGAAGGAAGGAAGAAGGAAGGAAAGGAGGAAGGAGAGGAGGGAAGGAAGGGAGTCCTTCCTTCCTCCCTCCTTTCCTCCCTCCCTCCATCCTTAATCCTGTCCTTCCTTCCTTCCTTCCTCCTTTCCTTCCTCCCTCCCTCCCTTCCTCCCTCCTTTCCTTCCCCTCCCTCCTTACTCCTTTCCTTTCCTTCCTTCCTTCCTTCCTTCTTTCCTCCTTTCCTCCTCCATCCTTACTCCTGTCCTTCCTTCCTTCCTTCCTTCCTCTTTACTCATTTCATTCCCTCCTTCCTTACTCCTTTCCTTCCTTACTCCCTTCCTCACTTCCTTCCTTCCTTCCTTCCTTCCTTCCTTGCTTCCTTCCTGCTTTCCTTCCTTCCTCCCTCTCTCCTTACTCCTGTATGTATGTGTTTGATTTGCATAATCTTTGTTAAATGAATGTTTATTATGTTTACTGTGTCAGTTATTACAAAGATTATGTTCAGGCTTTTTTCTATGTTGCCATGGATACGGCTATCACTGACACCACACAGTAGCATGTTTGAATGACTGTCTTTGCATGAGTGTGGTTATTCATTATTCATTATTCATTAGCTCAGGGTTTCATTTGAAGAAGGAATTTCTGCTATCAGTCACTAAACTGCTGGCTCATGCTCTCCCTGCTGAATCCTGAATTATGAAAATAAATATTAAAGTATGAAAGATAGGGTTAAATATGTTAGGACTATAAATCTACTACTGTACATATCAGTATTATTCATTTTCACACATGTTGAATCTGACTAAAAGAGCTAAAAACAGCTCAGTAAACACCTTCCTTCCTTCCTTCCTTCCCTCCTTCCTTCCTCCTTTCCTTCCCTCCCTCCTTACTCCTTTCCTTCCTTACTCCTGTCCTTCCTTTCTTCCTCCCTCCCTCCCTTCCTCCCTCCTTCCATCCTTTCTCCTTTCCTTCCTTCCTTCCTTCCTTCCTTCCTTCCTTCCTCCCTCTTTCTTTAAGTTTTCCTTTGTTCTTCCCCTCCTTCCATACTTCTTTTCTCACTTCCTTCCATCCTTGCTTGACTTTTTCCTTCCTTCCTTCCTCCTTTCCTTCCTTACTCTTTTCCTCCCTCCCTCCCTCCTTACTCCTTTCCTTCCTCCCTCCCTCCCTCACTCCCTTCCTCCCTCCCTCCCTCCCTCCTTCCATCCTTTCTCCTTTCCCTCCTTCCTTCCTCCTTTCCTTCCTTCCTTCCTCCTTACTCCTTTACTTCCCTCCCTCCTTATTCCTTTCCTTCCTTCCTTCCTTCCTTCCTTCCTCCTTTCCTCCCTCCCTCCCTACTCCTATCCTTCCTTCCTTCCTGCTTTCCTTCCTCCCTCCCTCCTTACTCCTTTCCTTCCCTCCCTCCTCCACCTTGAAATGTGGACCTGATATCCTTGGAAGTTGTTGTGGTTGATTCCTTCCTTCCTTCCTCCTTACTCCTGTCCTTCCTCCTTTCCTCCCTCCCTCCTTTAGTTCCTCCCTCCCTCCCTCCTTTCCTTCCTTTTTCCTCCCTTCCTCCCTCCTTTCCTTCATTTCTTCCTTCCTTCTTTTCTCCTTTTCCTTCCTTCCCTTCCTTCCTCCTTCACAACTTCACAAAACTAGCAGACAATTTCTAAATCTGATCTGTGTGTGTGTGTGTGTGTGTGTGTGTGTGTGTGTGTGTGTGTGTGTGTGTGTGTGTGTGTGTGTGTGTGTGTGTGTGTGATGTCCTGTAGCTGTTAGGAGTGCTGTACTGAGCTTCTTCTGATCAAACACAACAAAGGACAAAAAGGGAATCACAGTTTTCTTACACCATGCCCAAGTGGTGAGGATAAGATTAACTCTGCTTTGTTCACTACTCGCACTGGCAATCAAATCCCTTTTATCTTCCAACCTCAGTGAGATCTTTGTTTTCCCCCCTACACACACACACACACACACACACACACACACACACACACACACACACTCACACACACACACACACATACTGGGTCGAGTAGAGAATTGAAGGAGAGCCAGGACTACCACAACGCTGGTCTAGTTCAACACGATCCAGAGGGAAGAGATACACACACACACACACACACACACACACACAGCACACACACACACACACACACACACACACACACACACACACACACACACACACACACATTTGATCATTTACTAAGCTGACATCTGGGCAGACTGTTGCTGCTATTTTGATACTAAATGCTGATATTTGACCACTGTGGTTTGACTCTGACTATGAATGCTCTCTCTCTCTCTGTCTCTCTCTCTGTCTCTCTCTCTCTCTCTCTCTCTCTGTCTCTCTTTCTTTCTCTCTCTCTCTCTCAGGACAGAGGAAGGTAGGAGGGAGGGAGGAAGGACAGACGGAAGGAAGGAAGGGATGAAGGGAAGAAAGGAGGAACAGTTGAAACAGACAGGGTCAATTTGCATCACTGCTCGCCTTGTAGATTCAGTCTCTAGGAAGGAAGGGAGGGAGGGAGAAGGGAAGAAGGGAGGAAGGAAGGGAGGAAGAAGGATGGCAAGGAAGGAATGAAGGGAGGGAGAGAGGGAGGAAGAAGGAAGGAAGGGAGGGAGGAAGGGAAGAAGGAAGGGAGGGAGGGAGGGAGGAAGGGAAGAAGGAAGGGAGGGAGGGAGGAAGGGAAGAAGGGAGGAAGGAAGGGAGGAAGAAGGATTGCAAGGAAGGAATGAAGGGAGGGAGAGAGGGAGGAAGAAGGAAGGAAGGGAGGGAGGAAGGGAAGAAGGAAGGGAGGGAGGGAGGAAGGGAGGAAGGAAGGGAGGGAGGGAGGAAGGGAAGAAGGAAGGGAGGAAGACAGATGGGAAGGATGGAAGGGAGTAAGTAGGATGGTGAGGAGGGAAGGAAGGGAGTAAGTAGGAAGGAAAGGAGGGAAGGATTAAGGGTGGAAGGGAGGAAGGATGGAAGGGAGGAAGAAGGAAGGAGAGGAAGGGATGGAGAAAGGAAGGAAGGACAGAGGAAAGAAGGAAGGATATTATTATGAAGACGTGCATCACTGAAGATCAACGTAGTAAAGACACAGCTTGCAGAATATCCAGATACTTCACTTCTCTCTCATAAGGGGGGCTCTCAAAGTGCTTATTGGGGGGGTTGCACCTGCAGGGACACATTGGGGGGCCCTTCAGCCTCTTCAGCCTCACTACACTCATCACACTTCCACTTCCAAGAAGAAGAAGAAGTGTCTATCTTAGGAAGCTCAGAGGGAGGCACACTTCATTCATTCATTCATTCATTCATATGGAGGATTTGCATTTAATGAGGAGACATGCAGACACTTCTCCCATACACCACTTCCTCTTCTGTCTTATATAACATTCCTCTCATATGCAGCTAATTCCCTAAAGATATGCGCTGGTGTTAATGATGCCTCGAATCACTTGCACAACATTTTCTTCTTTTCCAGGAAGTGGTATGTAGAGTATATCAGAGAGAGTACTCGGGTGAATGCACAGAGGATATGACTGTGTGACCAGAAAGCAGGATTACATCATGTCTCATGCTTCAAGGCAGGGTTTAGTTTTATCATATATTACACACACACACACACACACACACACACACACACACACACACACACACACACACACACAGATATGGTAGAGGAAATATGAAAAACAATGAGTGATATAGATTCCTTACAAACTACTTCCCTACTACTAGGAAGGAGGGAGGGAGAAAGGAAAAGAGGAAGGGAGGAAGGAAGGAAAAGAAAGGAGGGAGGGAGGGAAGGAAGGAAGGAAGGAAAAGAGGGAGGAAGAAGGAAGGAAGGAAACGAGGAAAGGAGGGAGGAAAGGAGGAAAGGAAGAAGGAAGGAAAAGAGGGAAAGGAGGAAGGAAGGAAGGAAGGAAGGAAAAGAGGGAGGAAGAAGGAAGGGAGGAAGGAAAGGAGGGAGGGAGGAAGGAAGGGAGGGAGGAAAGGAAGGAGGAAGGAAGAAAGGAAGGAGGGGAGGAAGGAAGGAAGGAAGGATGGAAGAGAGGGATGAAGGAAGGAAGGAAGGGAGGAAAGGAAGAAGGAAGGAAAAGAGGGAGGGAGGAAGGAAGGAAGGAAGGATGGAAGGGAGGATGACAGGAAGGTTAAAGGAATATTCAAATCATATATTATCACATAATATTATAGTTGGACTGAAACTCATCACTTCAGGAGGTCATGTGACTTGGAGTAAGAAAATAAATCAAACCACTCTTTTTCTTTTGTTTCTTCTTCTCCTCCACTCCTCCGTCTTTGCTCCCCAATCTCATCCCTCTATCTCTGTGATGTGGACAGAGTTCCTGCTGCTTCCTGCTGTTCACTGCAGGGAGCTGACATCTGTGGCCTGAAGAGACACGGATTAATGAAGCTAGCTCTGAGTTCAAATTGCCTCAGTCTCTCTCGCTGGCTGGAGATTCCCAAATCCGATAGTTAGCGCCTCATTTCTCTCTAACACTGCGCCTGGTTGGATATTGTTCTTCTTACAGTAGATCTGGTAAATGCATCAAAGTCTTTTAACCATCGGAGTTCAGTGTGAAGACAAAGTAGAGATAGAAACAGAGAAGAACTCCCACCCAGTAAACTTAAATCATGACTTTTCTTCACAGGAACCTTCATGAAGTTGATGTTAAAGGCAACATAGAGACATTCAGGAGGAGTTGAGGAAATGTGGAGTAAAAAAAAGACTTTTGATGAGTTGAAAAGTAAAAGTTTTTAGTTAGCAGACATCTGAGAGAGCAGTCAGAATAAAATACTAACGTCCTCGAGTCAAGGAAGGAAGGGAGGAAGAAGGAAGGATGGAAGGGAGGGAGGGAGGAAGGAAGGGATGAAGAAGGATGGGGAGGGAGGAAGAAGGATGGAAGAAGGAAGGAGAGGAGGGAAGGGAGGAAGGAAGGATGGAAGAAGGAAGGAGAGGAGGGAAGGAAGGGAGTAAGGAAGGATGGAAAGGAAGGAATGAAGGAAGGATGGAAAGGAAGGAATGAAGGGAGGGAGGAAGGAGGGAAGGAAGGGAGTAAGAAGCAATGAAAGGAGGGAGAGATTAAGGAAGGGAGGAAGGAAAGGAGGGAAAGGAAGGAATGAAGGGAAGGAGGAAGGAGCGAAGAAAGGGAGTAAGAAGGAATGAAAGGAGGGAGGGATTAAGGAAGGGAGGAAGGAAAGGAGGGAGGGAGGAATTAAGGAAGGAAGGATGGAAGGGAGGAAGAAGGATGGAAAGGAAGGAATGAAGGGAGGGAGGAAGAAGGAAGGAAACGAGGGAGGAAGGGATGAAGGAAGGAAAAGAGGAAGGAAGGAAGGGAGGAACAGTCAAAACAGATGAGATCAATTTGACCCGGGAGGACATTAAGTAGGAATTAAGGAAATGTGTAGTAAAAAAAAAGAGTTTTGGTAAAGTTGAAAAGTAAAAGTTTTGAGTTAGCAGACATGTGAGAGAGAGAGAGAGAGAGAGGAGTCAGTATAAAATCATTTTCCCACTCTTGGCTTGTCAGAGCGTCAGTCTGTCCTCTCAGCCTTGTCAGAGCTTCAGTCTGTCCTCTCAGCCTTGTCAGAGCGTCAGTCTGTCCTCTCAGCCTTGTCAGAGCTACAGTCTGTCCTCTCAGCCTTGTCAGAGCTTCAGTCTGTCCTCTCAGCCTTGTCAGAGCTTCAGTCTGTCCTCTCAGCCTTGTCAGAGCGTCAGTCTGTCCTCTCAGCCTTGTCAGAGCGTCAGTCTGTCCTCTCATCCTTGTCAGAGCTCCGGTCTGTCCTCTCAGCCTTGTCAGAGCTCCGGTCTGTCCTCTCAGCCTTGTCAGAGCTTCGGTCTGTCCTCTCAGCCTTGTCAGAGCGTCAGTCTGTCCTCTCAGCCTTGTCAGAGCTTCAGTCTGTCCTCTCAGCCTTGTCAGAGCGTCAGTCTGTCCTCTCAGCCTTGTCAGAGCTTCAGTCTGTCCTCTCAGCCTTGTCAGAGCGTCAGTCTGTCCTCTCAGCCTTGTCAGAGCTTCAGTCTGTCCTCTCAGCCTTGTCAGAGCATCAGTCTGTCCTCTCAGCCTTGTCAGAGCGTCAGTCTGTCCTCTCAGCCTTGTCAGAGCGTCAGTCTGTCCTCTCAGCCTTGTCAGAGTGTCAGTCTGTCCTCTCAGCCTTGTCAGAGCTCCAGTCTGTCCTCTCAGCCTTGTCAGAGCGTCAGTCTGTCCTCTCAGCCTTGTCAGAGCTCCAGTCTGTCCTCTCAGCCTTGTCAGAGCGCCAGTCTGTCCTCTCAGCCTTGTCAGAGCATCAGTCTGTCCTCTCAGCCTTGTCAGAGCGTCAGTCTGTCCTCTCAGCCTTGTCAGAGTGTCAGTCTGTCCTCTCAGCCTTGTCAGAGTGTCAGTCTGTCCTCTCAGCCTTGTCAGAGTGTCAGTCTGTCCTCTCAGCCTTGTCAGAGCGTCAGTCTGTCCTCTCAGCCTTGTGAAATGAGATAGACTCTTTATCTCATTGTGTGGTTAAATGAAAGCAGGCTCTATTACCAGCAGCTCTAATCCTTATTACACACACATACAGCTGCAACACAGTCAGCTGATGGGCCCAGGACCTGCTGGGGTGGTGCTGATAGTGCCTGTGAAATGTGACTGGTCCTAGTTCACTGGTTCATGACTGATCTATGGAGGGAGGGACGAGGAAGGAAGGAAGGAGGGAGGGAAGGAAGGAAGGAAGGATCCAGCTGATTTTTTTTTAATTTTGAGTTTATATAGAGGAAGGAAGGAAGAGAGGGAGGAAGGAAGGAAGGAAGGAAGGGAGGAAAAGAGGAAGGAAGGAAAGGAGGAACAGTCAAAACAGATGGGGTCGACAGAGGAAAGAGGGAAGGAAGGACAGAAGGAAGGAAGAAAGGGCAGAGGAAAAAAGGAGGGAAGGAAGGAAGGAAGGAAAGGAGAAAAGAAGGAAGAAAGGAAGAGAGGGAGGGAGGATGGAGGAAAGAAGGAGGGAAGGAAGGAAGGACAGAAGGAAGGAAGAAAGAGAGGAAACAAGGAAGAAAGGGAGGAAGGAAGGGAAGAAAGGGAGGAAGGAAGGAAGGAAGGACAGAAGGAAGGAAGAAAGGGCAGAGGAAAGAAGGAAGGAAGGAAGGAAAAGGAGAAAAGAAGGAAGAAAGGAAGAGAGGGAGGGAGGATGGAGGAAAGAAGGAAGGAAGGAAGGAAGGACAGAAGGCAGGAAGAAGGAATGAAAGGAGGAAGGAAGGAAGGAAGGAAAGGATGGAGAGAGAAAGGGAGAAAGAGAAAAGAGGAAGGAAGGAGGGAAGGAAGGAAGGAAGGGAGGAAGAAGGAAGGAAAGGAGGAAGGAAGAAGGAAGGAAAGGAGGGAGGGAGGAAGGATAGAAGGCAGGAAGAAGGAATGAATGGAGGAATGAAGGAAGGAAAGGATGGAGAGAGGAAGGGAGAAAGGAAAAGAGGAAGGAAGGATAGAAGGGAGGGAGGAAGGGAAGGAAGGAAAGAAAGAGAGAAGGTTCAGAGTCACTTACCTGATATCATTAGCTCAAACATGATGTTATGAGTCTCCTATAGAACCAGACAGCAGAGAGAAGAAGAAGTGACTGTGATCCCCGCTGGTTTACGGGGGGGGGGGGGGGGGGGGCGTCTGAAGGAGAGGACACCGGCAGAAGATGCAAAGACAGGTAGTAAAGTTGGACTATACATGATGTCAGGTTCTCTCGACATTCATTTCATACTTTACAGTTTTCCTCATCGTCTCTGTTTGACTTTGAAAAGGATTGCTCACTCTGTCAGCACGGCACAAACTAACACGTCTCCATGGCAACACAGTTATAATCCCCTCCTGCTGATCATCAAGGATACAGCTACAGAAGGAAGGAAGGAAAGAAGCTAGCAAGGATAGTAGGAAGTGAGGAAAGAAGTATGGAACGAGGGTAAGAACGAAGGAGAAATTAAAGAAAGAGGAAGGAAGGGAGGAAGGACGGAAAGAAGGAGCATTCGAAACAGATGGGGTCAATTTGACCCGGGAGAACAACAGGAGGGTTAGTAAGGAAGAGCAGAGTATCAAATAACCCCCATTATTTCATTTTCAGACTATTTGATGAATAAAAAAAACATATTTTGACGGCAAAAGATTAAATTTGGGGTCCGAATGACAACAGGCCTCATTAGCCGACATTGTAGGTTGAAGTGCCTTTCGTGCTAAGATGCTAAGATTAGCTTGATGACGTCACCAGTGTGAGAGTGATTGGTGTTAATAGGTGTATAGTTTTTATGTTATGAGAGAATGAAAATGGAAAGAAGCTTTTTTTTTTTTACTGTGATGCTATTTTCTTTTATTTTGGTAAAAATGGATGTTATACAGTTGGTGTTGGGGAAACTAGTGTGTCACCTTTCCCCCAAACTGAGATGGATAATTGAGTTTCATAGGAGAGGAGAGATGAGAGGAGAGATGAGAGGAGAGAGGAATGAGGAGAGGAGAGAGAGATGAGAGGAGAGGAGAGGAGATGAGATGAGGAGGAGAGGAGAGAGGAGATGAGAGGAGAGATGAGAGGAGAGGAGAGATGAGGAGAGATGAGAAGAGAGGAGAGGAGAGATGAGATGAGATGAGAGGAGAGATGAGAGGAGAGAGGAATGAGGAGAGGAGAGAGAGAGAGGAGAGGAGAGAGGAGATAGGAGAGGAGAGATGAGATGAGAAGAGAGGTGAGGAGAGGAGAGATGAGAGGAGAGATGAGAGGAGAGGAGAGATGAGAAGAGAGGAGAGAGGAGAGGAGATGAGATGAGAGTAGAGATGAGAAGATAGGAGAGGAGAGGAGAGAGGAGATGAGAGGAGATGAGATGAGGAG
Organism: Scomber japonicus; assembly: GCF_027409825.1. Taxonomy (NCBI): domain Eukaryota; kingdom Metazoa; phylum Chordata; class Actinopteri; order Scombriformes; family Scombridae; genus Scomber; species Scomber japonicus. Next base: position 32,385,830 of record NC_070581.1, on the reverse strand, counting down.
GAGAGGAGAGAGGAGATGAGAGGAGAGATGAGAGGAGAGGAGAGATGAGGAGAGATGAGAAGAGATGAGAAGAGATGAGAGAGGAGAGGAGAGGAGATGAGAGGAGAGGAGAGGAGAGAGGAGATGAGAGGAGAGATGAGAGGAGAGAGATGAGAGGAGAGGAGAGAGGAGATGAGAGATGAGAGGAGAGGAGAGATGAGAGGAAAGGAGAGGAGAGATGAGAGGAGAGGAGAGATGAGACCAGAGAGGAGAGGAGAGATGAGAGAGAAGAGGAGAGATAGGAGAGGAGAGAGGAGGGGAAGAGAGGAGAGATGAGAGGAGAGGAGAGGAGAGGAGAGAGGAGAAGAGAGATGACATGAGAGGAGAGGAGAGATGAGATGAGAGGAGAGGAGATGAGAAGAGATGAGAGGAGAGATGAGAGAGGAGAGGAGAGATGAGAGGAGAGGAGATGAGAGAGGAGAGGAGAGATGAGAAGAGATGAGAGGAGAGATGAGAGGAGAGAGGAAAGGAGAGATGAGATGAGAGGAGAGATGAGAGGAGAGGAGAGGTGAGAGGAGAGAGAGATGAGAGGAGAGATGAGAGAAGAGAAGATGAGATGAGAAGAGGGGAGAGATTGAAGGTCTGATCATATTCTCTACATCATGTATGGACATATACACTGCACCACGAACACAGAGTCATGAACACTTACTTCCACAG
>NC_070581.1:32361877-32384931 GCF_027409825.1 Scomber japonicus | reverse complement strand
CTTCCTTTCTTCGTCCTTCCTCCTCCCTCCCTTTCTTTCTTTCTTTTTCCTTCCTTCCTTCCTTCCTTTCTTCGGTCCTTCTCCCTCCCTTCCTTTCTTTCTTTCTTTTTTCCTTCCTTCCTTCTCCTTCCTTCTTCAGTTCCTTCCTCCCTCCCTCCCTTTCTTTCTTTCTTTTTTCCTTCCTTCCTTCCTTCCTTCCTTTCTTCAGTCCTTCCTCCCTCCCTCCCTTTTCTTTCTTTCTTTTTTCCTTCCTTCCTTCCTTCCTTTCTTCAGTCCTGTCCTCCTCTCCCTTTCTTTCTTTCTTTCTTTTTTCCTTCCTTCCTTCCTTCCTTTCCTTTCTTCAGTCCTTCCTCCCTCCCTCCCTTTCTTCTTTCTTTTTTCCTTCCTTCCTTCCTTCCTTCCTTTCTTCAGTCCTTCCTCCCTCCCTCCCTTTCTTTCTTTCTTTTTTTCCTTCCTTCCTTCCTTCCTTTCTTCGGTCCTTCCTCCCTCCCTTTCTTTCTTTCTTTTTTCCTTCCTTCCTTCCTTCCTTCCTTTCTTCGGTCCTTCCTCCCTCCCTTTCTTTCTTTCTTTTTTCCTTCTGTCCTTACTGTCTTCTTTTCCTTCCTTCCTCCCTTCCATCCTTCCTTCCTTTCTTCTGTCCTTCCTCGTTGCTCTTCAGTCTCCTGCCAGCACATCTCTTTGCTCTCCATCTTCCAACCACATGCTCCCCTCTTGTCATTTCCTGTCAGTGGGTGTTAGCTTTTTACTTTAGTACCTGAAACCCTGCTGCCAGCCTGTATCTGTTGAGCCCTGCTCCGAGGGGACGAGACCTTCCTTCCTTCCTTCCTTCCTTCCTTTCTTCTGTCCTTCCTCCCTCCCTTTCTTTCTTTCTTTTTTCCTTCCTGTCTTATTTTTTCCATCCTTCCTTCCTCCCTTTCTTCCTCCCTTCTTTCCTTCCTTCCTTCCTTTCTTCAGTCCTTCCTCCCTCCCTTTCTTTCTTTCTTTTTTCCTTCCTTCCTTCCTCCCTTCCTTTCTTCGGTCCTTCCTCCCTCCCTCCCTTTCTTTCTTTCTTTTTTCCTTCCTTCCTTCCTTCCTTCCTTCCTTTTCTTCTGTCCTTCCTCCCTCCTCTTTCTTTCTTTTTTCCTTCCTTTCTTCCTTCCTTCCTTTCTTCAGTCCTTCCTCCCTCCCTCCCTTTCTTTCTTTCTTTTTTCCTTCTGTCCTTACTGTCTTCTTTTCCTTCCTTCCTTCCTTCCTTCCTTCCTTTCTTCAGTCCTTTCTCCCTCCCTCCCTTTCTTTCTTTCTTTTTTCCTTCCTTCCTTCCTTCCTTCCTTCCTTCCTTTCTTCTGTCCTTCCTCCCTCCCTTCCTTTCTTTCTTTTTTCCTTCTGTCCTTACTGTCTTCTTTTCCTTCTTCCTCCCTTCCATCCTCCCTTCCTTTCTTCTGTCCTTCCTCCCTCCCTTTCTTTCTTTCTTTTTCCTTCTGTCCTTACTGTCTTCTTTCTTCCTTCCTCCTCCCTTCCATCCTTCCTTCCTTCTTTCCTTTCTTCTGTCCTTCCTCCCTCCCTTTCTTTCTTTCTTTTTTCCTTCCTGTCTTATTTCCTTCCTTCCTTCCTCCCTTTCTTCCCTCCCTTCTTTCCTTCCTTCCTTCCTTTCTTCAGTCCTTCCTCCCTCCCTCCCTTTCTTTCTTTCTTTTTTCCTTCCTTCCTTTCTTCGGTCCTTCCTCCCTCCCTTTCTTTCTTTCTTTTTTCCTTCTGTCCTTACTGTCTTCTTTCCTTCCTTCCTTTCTTCTGTCCTTCCTCCCTCCCTTTCTTTCTTTCTTTTTTCCTTCCTGTCTTATTTTCCTTCCTTCCTTCCTCCCTTTCTTCCTCCCCTTCTTTCCCTTCCTTCCTTCCTTTTTTCGGTCCTTCCTCCCTCCCTCCCTTTCTTTCTTTCTTTTTTCCTTCCTCATTGCTCTCCAGTCTCCTGCCAGCACATCTCTTTGCTTCCATCTTCCAACCACATGCTCCCCTCTCATCATTTCCTGTCAGTGGGTGTTAGCTTCTTACTTTAGTACCTGAAACCTGCTGCCCAGCCTGTATCTGTTAGGTCTCCGTCTCACCGCAGTGCCAGTGTGTTTAATGAGCCCTGCTCCGAGGGGACGAGACCTCAGAGCCCAGGTACTCGGTGTGTGTCCTGGTGCTGATGTGTTTTTAATGAGCCTATATCTGAGGGTGGGAACTAAATATGAGTTATACCCTATCCTCTGAAAAGAAGCCAACCAGGAGGTAACTTAGAGCTGCATTCTATCAAAAGGCACCAGGGGGCGACCGTCTCTATACAAGTCAATGGAGAATTCACCCAACTTCTCACTTGATTTCTAACCTCAGTAAACGTTTTCAAAATGTGTTTATGGTCTCAATCGCTAGTTTAAAGCCTTCTTCAATGCAGTATGATGTTCATTTGGGACATTTTGGCCTCCCTGATTTTATATGTGACGATAAAGCAGGGTATGCATTAGGGCGTGGCTACGTCCTGATTGACAGGTTGATTGACCAATGTCATTGAGATCCAGCCCTCATAACCATAGTAACTTCCCCCGCTCCGCCCATGGCTCCGCCTCATGCCCATATAAGTAGAATACGTGTTTTTATTTTTCCCAGCATGCACCTGAAATTTTCAAGATGGCGCTGCCTCTATTGGCTTCCGAGCAGCAGTCCACAAACCAATGGGTGACGTCACAGATGTTACGTCCATTTCTTTTATACAGTCTATGATTATAACCCCCAGAGTGAAAATGTCTCTGCTACCTTTTGCTTTTGCTTTCATCACACCAGCTTCTTAAGACATGCATTTACTCCTCTCTCTCAACCTTTACAAAAATCTATCACAACCTCATTCTCCCCTCTTTCAAATTGACCCCGTCTGTTTTGACTGTTCCTTCCTTCCTCCCTTCCTTCCTTCCTTCCTTCCTTCCTTCCTTCCTCCCTTCCTTCTTTCCTTTCTCCATCCTGCTTCCTTCCTTCCTTCTTCCTCCCTTTCTTCCTTTCTTCTTTCCTCCCTTCTTTCCTTCCCTTTTTTTCTCCCTTCCTTCCTCTCTTCCTTCCTTCTTCCTCCCTTCCTTCCTCCCTTCCTCTTTTCCTTTCTCCCTCCCTCCCTCTTTCTTGTTTCCTCCCTCCCTCCTCCCTTCCTTCCTCCCTTCCTTCCTCCCTCCCTCCTACCTTCCTTCCTCCCTTCCTTCCTCCCTTCCATCTTTCCTTCCATCTTTCCTTCCTTCCTTCCTTCCTTCTTTCCTTCCTTCCTCCCTTACTTCTTTCCTTCCTCCATCCTGCTTCCTTCCTTCCTTCTTCCTCCCTTTCTTCCTTTCTTATTTCCTCCCTTCTTTCCTTCCTTTTTTTCTCCCTTCCTTCCTCCCTTCCTTCCTCTCTTCCTCCCTTCCTTCCTCCCTCCTTTCCTTCCTCCCTTCCTCTTTCTTGTTTCCTCCCTCCCTCCTACCTTCCTTCCTCCCTTCCTTCCTCCCTTCCATCTTTCCTTCCTCCATCCCTGCTTCCCTTCCTTCCTTCTTCCTCCCTTTCTTCTTTCCTCCCTTCCTTCATTCCTTCTCTTCTTCCTCCCTTCCTTTCTCCCTTCCTTCCTTCTCCCTTCCTCTCTTCCTTCTTCCCTCCTTCCTTCCTTCTTCCTTCCTCCCTCCCTCCCTCCTTTCCTTCCTTCTTCCTCCCTTCCTCCCTCCTTTCCTTCCTTCTCCCTTACTCTCTTCCTTCTTCCTCCTTCCTTCTTCATCCCTTCCTTCCTCCCTCCTTTTCCTTCCGTCTTCCTTCCTTTCCTTTCCTTCCTCTTTTCCTTTCTCCCTCCCTCCCTCTTTCCTAGTCTCCTCCCTCCCTCCTACCTTCCTTTCTTTCCTCCCCCCCCTTCTTCTTTTTATCCTCATCTCCCCTGATCCCTTCCCCACCTATAATCTGTCTCATCTTCAGAGTTGCAGAATCTCTCTTTTCTCAGTGATTAAAACTTGTTGGATTAGACAAATACAAAATTAGTTGAAGTGGTTCAGTCCTTCCTCCCTCCCTTTCTTTCTTTCTTTTTTCCTTCCTTCCTTTCTTCAGTCCTTTCCTCCCTCCCTTTCTTTCTTTCTTTTTTCCTTCTGTCCTTACTGTCTTCTTTCCTTCCTTCCTCCCTTCCATCCTTCCTTCCTTCCTTCCTTCCTTCCTTTCTTCGGTCCTTCCTCCCTCCCTTTCTTTCTTTCTTTTTTCCTTCCTTCTTCCTTCCTTCCTTCCATCCTTCCTTCCTTCTTTCCTTCCTCCATCCCCTTTCTTCTTCCTTTCCTTCCTCCCATCTGTTCTTCCTCCCTCCCTCCTTCTCTCTTCCCGTCCCTTCTTTCCTTCCTCCACCCCCTTTCTTCTTCCTTCCTTCCCTTCTTTCTTCCCTTACCTCCCTCCCTCCTTCTCTCTTTCTTCCTCCCCCTACCTTCCTTCCTTCCTTCTTTCCTCCGTCCTTCCTTCCTTTCCTTCCCTCCATCCTTCCTTCCTTCCTCCCTTCCTTTCAATGAGTTTCCTATAAAGGGTTAAGACCTGCATTTTGTCCTCTCTCAACCTTTACAAAAATCTATCACAACCTCATTCTCCCTCTATCCGCCCCCCCCCCTCTTTCCTCCCTTTTTTTTCTTTTATCCTCATCTCCCCTTGATCCCTTCCCCACCTATAATCTGTCTCATCTTCAGAGTTGCAGAATCTCTCTTTTCTCAGTGATTAAAACTTGTTGGATTAGACAAGTACAAAATTAGTTGAAGTGGTATTACCACTCTTGTGAAAGTCTGAGAGTGAGACAGAAAAAGACTTCAGGATGAAAGGAGTGAATATAGCTTGAAGATGATGATTAACACTGGAAGGAATTGAATGGGCTCTTAACTCGTAAGTACAGAAATGATCTGAGGTTGTTTGAGAGGAATCAGACTTTGAGTGTGCCTACTGTATAAACTCCCTTTCTTCCTTCCATCTATCCTTCCTCCCTTTCTTCCTTCCATCTGTCCTTCCTCCCTTTCTTCCTTCCATCTGTCCAGGGGTGTCAAACATGCGGCCCGTGGGCCAGAACCGCCCTGCAGAGGGATCCAATCCGGCCCACTTTTCTTCCTGTCCTTCCTCCCTTTCTTCCTTCCTTCCATCTGTCCTTCCTGTCTTTCTTTCTTTCTTTTTCCTTCCTGTCTTCTTTTCCTTCCTTCCTCCCTCCCTTCCTTCCTACCTTCCTTCCTTCCTTCCTCAAGTCAAAAGTAAAATGCAACCTGTGTCAAACGGAGTTTAACTACCACCGGAGTACGTGGAGTTTGAGTTAGCACCTCCACGCTAAACACCCAGGTGCAGCCAAGCCAGCCTCAGCTCCACCAAAGGACCATTTTGGAGTGTGGGAGTCGCAGCAGAGCCGTGATTGATTCCCAGTTAAGACACTCTGGTAAGAAATGCTTTACATTATGGGCTTAAAACTGCCTTCAAATGTAAAACAACAGGATTTTAAACACGCAATTCAAAACGCCATTAATCGCGATTAACTATGGAAATTCTGCGATTAATCTTGATTAAATTTTTTTATTGTTTGACAGCCCCAATCACAATACATACTGCATGTAACTATGAACCAGAGTTCTTGGTGAGTTCTGAGATCAGTCAGTACACACACACACACACACACACACACACACACACACACACACACACACACACACACGCACGCTGCTAGCTTGTTATTTTTTGAGTCTGTATGGATAAAATCTTCTCTCTCCTGTTTCGAGCCCATTTCCTGCTATTTTGTTGCCCTTGAACGAGACTCAGTGCTGCACCAGTGGAGCTGCTCAGTGGACATGAATCAGACTGCAGTCATACTGGGAAACCTGCAGGTGTGAATGTTAACCCTTAAACAGGCCTTACTAGTTATGTCATTTGCACCTAAAGGAAGGAAGGAAGGAAAGGAGGGAAGAAGGAAGGAAAGGAGGGAGGAAGGGAAGGAAGGGAGGAAGAAGGAAGGAAAGGAAGGAGGGAGGGAGGAAGGAAGTAAGGTAGGAAGGAAAGGAGGGAAGAAGGAAGGAAAGGAGGGAAGAAGGGAAGGAAGGGAGGAAGAAGGAAGGAAAGGAAGGAGGGAGGAAGAAGGATGGAAAGGAGGGAGGGAGGGAGAAAGGAAGGAAGGGAGGGAGAGAGGGAGGAAGGGAGGGAGGGAGGAAGGGAGGAAGGAAGGAAGGAAGAACAGATGAAGGAAGGGAGAAAGGAAGGACAGATGAAGGAAGGAAGAAAGGACAGAAGGAGAGAACATTTACCCTAACAGCTGAACTTAGATCTGAGGAAGGAAGGAAGGAAGGATGGAAGGAAGGACAGAGGAAGGACCCGGGAGGACAACAGGAAGGTTAAAGAGTCTGTATCTCCTGGTGCACGTTGTCTGTTTAAGGGTTAAACTGTAGGAGGGAGATAAGGGCAGAGAAAGAGAAAAAAGGGATTTATATTTCAGGGCCATATTCTGCCCAAAAAATAAAGTTTTCATAACTGATTAAATAAATTCCCGAAGCTGCAAAAATAAACTTTTCCTTCAGCCTTTTGGTGTGTAACGGTCGTCTAAGGTTAACCTTTGTGTCGTCCTCCCGGGTCAAATTGACCCCGTCTGTTCTTTCTTTCTTTCTTTTCCCTTCCTTTCCTCCCTGCTACCTTCTTGCCTTCTTCTTCCCTTCCAGCTTTCCTTCCTTCCTCCCTCCCTTCCATTCTTCCTTCCTTCTTCCTCCCTTCCATCCTTCTAGCTTTCTTTCTTTCCTTCCTTCCTTCCTTCTTCCTCCCTTCCATCCTTCATCCTTCCAGATTTCCTTCCTTCATCCTTCCAGCTTTGCTTCCTTCTTCCTCTCTTCCTTCATCCTTCCAGCTTTCTTTTCTCCCATCCATGCTTTCTCCCTTCCATCCTTCCAGCTTTCCTTCCTTCCTTCCTTCCTTCCTTCCTGCCTTCCTTCCTTCCTTCCTTCCTCCTTTCTTCCTCCCTTCCATTCTTCCTTCCAGCTTTCCTTCCTTCCTTCATCCTTCCATCTTTCCTTCCTTCCTTCCTTGACTTGAGGACAACAGGAGGGTTAATCTCATTGTCAGTGTACTTGTCAGGCCTGCTACACATCAGCAGTGACTCTTCCTTTTATTATCCGTCTCTTCTGTAGTCGCTTTGCTCCGTTTGGCAGATCTGGCAGATCTGGCAGCGGTGAGGAGGCTCTTAGCACATTGATAATGCATTTCTCTGGCTGGGTTTTCTTTTATCTAATAGGCAGGGATTTTCAGACAGGCCTGAGTCAGTGGGGTAGCCCATGTTTCCATAATGAGATAGAGAATGAGAAAACATCATATTCTACCAGGGACGAATCTGGACAGACAGAGAGAGAGAAAAGAAGTGAAGATAAATTAAAATATAAGAGAAATAAAAGAAGAGAGAAAAACAGATGAGAAAGGCACAAAAGGGACATGAGCACAGATGGGTTTTTAATTAAGCGATACATCAGGGCAACAGTTTCGACATTATGAGTGTAACTAATTCAATGGTTTTTATTTGGAAACACACACACTTGTCTTGAAGGTAGGCAAAGCAAAATGGATGCGTGGCTGTCTGCAGATTTTGCAATAACTCTTTATTATATCAAACCAGATGATTTCAGCTCATGTTCCCCCAAAATATGAATGAGTTCATGAACTATCATAAAGGATGGTTAGGTTAGGTTACTTTATTGGTCTCCCTAGAGAGAAATTTATCTTGGAGACAGGGACAGTGTTGCATAAATAACAGACAATAAAAAACAAAACAACATGCAATACAAACGTACGGTAAAAAGACAGTGGTGGAACAAACCAGGCGGGGAGTTCCTGTCCTCTGAAATGAAGCCAACGCGGAAGTAACTTAGAGCTGCATTCTATCAAAAGGCCACCAGGGGGCGACCGTCTCTATACAAGTCAATGGAGAATTCACCAAGTTCTCACTTGATTTCTAACCTCAGTAAACGTTTTCAAAATGTGTTTATGGTCTCAATCGCTAGTTTAAAGCCTTCTTCAATGCAGTATGATGTTCATTTGGGACATTTTGGCCTCCCTGATTTTATATTTGACGATAAAGCAGGGTATGCATTAGGGCGTGGCTACGTCCTGATTGACAGGTTGATTGACCAATGTCCTCGAGATCCAGCCCTCGCAACCAATCGCAGCCTGCCTGCTCCGCTATTGGTCCCGCCCATACGTCCGTCCATGACTCCGCCTCATGCCCATATAAGTAGAATCCATGTTTTTATTTTTCCCAGCATGCACCTGAAATTTTCAAGATGGCGCTGCCTAGATTAGAAACTATTGGCTTCCGAGCAGCAGTCCACAAACCAATGGGTGACGTCACGGATGTTACGTCCATTTCTTTTATACAGTCTGTGGAACAAACGCAAACTGACATTGGATGATCCTACTCATGTACCGCCAAACACCCCTCCCCTCCCCCATCAAAGCATTCACACAGGCATTTGCATCGCATCACCTCCCATCACCCTCTCCACATCACCATGGCAACCTACCAAAACATTCATTCCATCATAAATATAGGTTCAGTCACACATCCCAGCACTCCATCACAGACACTCATTGATCCATTCACTCGCATACATCCACACACTATCTGGAGTCATAATACACAATTTCATTTCCATACGCAACCCATCACATACATTCATTTCTGGCTGTTAAGTAACTTGATTGATACAGGAAGAAAAAAATGTTTATATCGATTGTGCCTGCACAGAGGAAGTCTATATCTCTTCCCAGAATTCAGAAGAGCATATTCAGAGTTGAACACGTGAGCACTGTCTGATATAATGGTGTCTGTCTAATAGTCGCCTGCTCAAACAGGTCCTGTGGGTTAAGGGGGGAGTGTTGTTCCCATAATCTTACCTGCAGTTCTAACTAGGCTTGAGATCTCAGCTCTGGATTTAACTCTTAAATTACCAAACCAGCTGGTGATACCATAACGGAGGACTGACTCAATTATCGCTCTGTAAAAAATCAACATAATATTTTTACAGACTCCAAAAACTCTGAGCCTACGTAAAAAATGAAGACGCTGATGGATTCTGGCACACACATTGGCCACCTGTGTGCGCCAGCTCAGGTCGCTGTCAACGTGTACTCCCAAGTACTTGAAGGTTTTCACCTGTTTGATATCTTGGCCATGGACGGCCACAGGACTATGGTCACCAACTGATCTAGGATCCAGCAGATTCGCATCATACCAGTTGACAAGCTTGTCAACCACAGTTCGGTGAACACTGGCTGTGCTACGGTTTAGCTCCGTCCTCTGTCCGGTGTCAACTCACACCGGGAGCGTTACAGCAGCGGAGCTCTGGGAGAAAAAGCTGCCTTTTAAAATGAAGTTGCACTGTTAATACAGTAATTACGGCAGCCCAATCAAATCCGAACGAGTGCCTTTAGGGAGTCTGTATCTGTCTGTTTTATTCATGTTTGTTGCTGAAATACGATCGGGAGGCTTCACGGGTTATTTTATTTTGAAAAACGGAAGTTTTATTATGCCGATTCAGTGTCGGACTTCCTGTCTGGTGCAATCTGCTCTGTTGAGCTTGTCGCGAGTTGGAAACGGCTCCGTCAAAAATAGAAATGCTACCTATTGATAGCGTTGCGGCGCGGGAGCTGCTGCTGAGACGTTCCCGGTGGAAACACTCTCATTGATTATAGTGTTATCCATCAGCTCCGGTGACCATGGCGCGTCCGCTGCCGGACTCAGTGGAAATTGGGCTTAAGAATGACTGTGTCATCAGAAAATTTTACTATAAATTGGCTTGGCTCAGATCTGACACAGTCGTTGGTATACAATGTGAACAGAAAAGGTGAACTAACACACCCCTGGGGGGCACCAGTGCTACTTTCAGCCAAATCAGACAGAGCTGAGTTGATGGTCTGTTATTGGAACGGCTGACAGAAGACAGAAATAAAAGACCTGCTTCTTCTGATGAATGTGAGAAGGGGGGTCGTCTTTGAACTAAAAGACAAAGATTTCAAGTTCAGTTGGACTTTAGCAAAGCACTAACGCTCTGTGTCACCATCAAGACAGATTATAGCACACTGTGATCTGCTGTGGACCTTATTCATCACCTGCCGGGTAGCAAATCCTCCACGTTGGTGCAGCTTGTTAAATCAGGCTTTGTCTTTACCGGCCTGCTGCTCTCTTGAGCTCATGGTGATAGAAAGGAGACAAGGGCATCAAGACATTTAATCCTGCACCACCCATGTATCAGAGAACAGTGTCGACAGTCACCAGATGGCCCAATCCAGCTGTTTGGCTTCTTATCACGGTACAACGGATGCTTCCATGTCACTTGAATACAGATGAGTTAATCAGCTTCGTTAAATTAATTAAGTCTCCCAGTTTGAGTCCACTCCCACACTGAAAACCTGAAGAATCTGATGTAGTTAATTGATCCCTGAGAGGAAGGCTGATGAAGCAGAGCCAGAATATGGATAGACACTGAGACTCATTTGAACAGTCACAGTACAAAGTAACACACGAGACCAAACTGCAAATATAATGCTGACACTGAAGTCACATGATGACTTCAACAAAAAGTGCACGAGCTGACGAGTCATTAATAATGCTTTTAGAAAAGGAAAAGGACACCAGAGAGCGTCTTAGTGTTCGTCCTAGTTTTTATTTGTTTTAAAGAACACGGATGATTATTTTAGAGCAGAGGTGTCAAACTCATTTTCATTCAAGGGCCACATACAGACCAATCTGAAAAGGAAGGAAGGAAAGAAGGAAAGAAAGAAAGAAAGAACAGACAAAAGGAAGGAGGGAAGGGAGAACAGAAGGAAGGAAGGAACGGAGAAAGGAAAAAAGGAAGGTAGGAGGAAGGAAAGAAAGGAGGGGGAGGAAGGAAGGAGGAAAGGAAAGAAGGAAGGAAGGTAGGAGGGAGGGAGAAAAGAAGGATAGAGGGAGGGGGAGAAAGGAAAAGAGGCCAGAAGAAAGAAAGGAAGGAAGGACAGATGGAAGGAAGACAGGAACGAAGAAAGGAAAAAAGGAAGGTAGGGAGGAAGGAAGACAGGAAGGAAGTAACGAAGAAAGGAAAAAAGCAAGGTAGGGAGGAAGGACAGATGGAAGAAAGGGAGGAAGGAAAAAAGGAAGGTAGGGAGGAAGGACAGATGGAAGGAAGACAGGAAGGAAGGAACAAAGAAAGGAAAAAAGGAAGGTAGGGAGGAAGGACAGAAGGAAGAAAGGAAGGAAGGACAGATGGAAGGAAGGAAGGAACGAAGAAATGAAAAAAGGAAGGTAGGGAGGACGGACAGATGGAAGGAAGGAAAAGAACACAGGAAGTGACAGATTTCTCCATCAGACATCATCATCATCATCATCATCATCATCATCATCATGTGTAAATGTTTAGACAGATGTTAGCAGCTCATGCTCGAGCAGTCTTATCTGGGTTACTGTAAATACTTAATGAGGTTTCTATGAAAGATGCTCCACTGAATAATGAATACTGTAATCATTAAATCTGAAAGTTGTTAAAAGTGTGTGATGACTTTACTTTAAGTTTATAGAGAGTTAAATCTACAACACTAGAGGCAACGACATGAATATTAACTCTGGTATAGTAAACCTGTAAGCACGGTCATACTTAACCTTCCTGTCGTCCTCCTGGGTCAAATTGACCCCGCCTGGTTCGACTGTTCCTTCCTCCCTCATTTTCTCCGTCTTTCCTCTCCATTACCTTCCTTCTTTCCTCTGTCCTTCTTTCCTTCCTTCCTCCCTTCCTCTTTTCCTTTCACCCCCTCCCTCTTTCTTTATTTCCTTCCTTCCTTCTTTCCTTTCCTCCCTTCCTTGCTCACCCCTCCTTTCTTTCCTCCGTCCTTCCTTCCTTCCTTCCTTCCTTCCTTCCTCCCTCCCTCCTTTCTTTCCTTTTTCCTCCCTCCCTTCCTTGACTTGAGGACAACAGGAGGGCGGGAGAAAGGAAAAGAGGAAGGAAGGAAAGGAAGAAAGGAAGGACGGAGGAAAGAAAGAAAAGGAGAAAGGTAGGGGGAGGAAAAGAAAGAGAGAAGGAGGAAAGAAGGAAGGAAAGAAGAAAGAAAGGAAGGAAGGGAGGAAAGAAGGAGCAGTCAAAACAGAAGGGGTCAATTTGACCCGGGAGGATGATAGGAAGGTTAAACACTAATTACTTTTCCATTTACTGGAAACTTACAATTTACTTACAACAACTAAACATTTATCTAAGTTCAGTAAATGTAATTGCAGACTGACTATGATGTTGAGATCGAGGCCAAACCATCTGTTGCAGAACTCCTTGTTCTTCTTTGTCACTGCAGATAGTTCTTTACCAAACACTCCTGGTTGCCTGTAATTAGTACAGAACTACATCATTCTTTCCTGGAAACATTTTTCCAATGAATGAAAGTCATAACACAAAGCATTAGCGCTGTACTCTAAGTAAACCTTTGCCCTCTCCATTATGTTCTCATTAAAAGCACTGCAGGCTCCACAATCTCTGTGCTTAACTAAGATGTGTTGGCCATTTATAGATTTACAGCTTAACCCTTTCATGCATAGTGGTCACTCTAGTGGGCAACTATTCAAAAGCTATTTTATTATTATACATATGGATGGATTTTGATGGCATAGTTGCACTTTAACCACCACATCATCCCATACACTACCACTTCACCTGAAGCAACTATTTTGGGTTATTTTAACCTCTTAATACACATACCTATTTTTATGTTTTTTTGCCTAAACGACATGCCCAAGTTGTGAGCAGCACAGATCCCACATAGTGTGAGACTCAGAGATGTGTCTGGTATCATTGGAAAGGAAACACTCTCAGGATTCTTGTAAAAGTGTCTGTGTGATTCTGTGACTTACTGACAAAGACTGGCAGAGGTTACAAGGATGGGGTTGTTTACTCGCCCATAGGTTTGCCCTTACAATGACATGTGTACAGACATTCAGGGACCTCTCAGCAGGATATAGACACAATGAGGACACAGCCACAGGTCTTGGCTTCATGCAGTCCAAATTTAGAGTCAAAAGACCAAAAAATGCCTCCTCATCACTCCAGTTCATAAGCAACTCTGCTGCCTCTGCAGCCGTGAATGTCTTTGCCATATGTAGCAATCTATCTATGTATTTATTTGGCTATATATCTATTTATCTATCTATTTATTTATTTAGCTATATATCTATTTATCTATCTATTTATTTATTTAGCTATAAATCTATTTATCTATCTATTTATTTATTTAGCTATATATCTATTTATCTATCTATTAATTTAACTATATATCTATTTATCTATCTATTTTTTTAACTATATATCTATTTATCTATCTATCTATTAATTTAGCTATAAATCTATTTATCTATTTATTTATTTAACTATATATCTATTTATCTATCTATCTATTAATTTAGCTATAAATCTATTTATCTATTTATTTATTTAACTATATATCTATTTATCTATCTATTTATTTATTTAGCTATAAATCTATTTATCTATCTATTTATTTATTTAGCTATATATCTATTTATCTATCTATTTATTTAGCTATATATCTATTTAATGACAGTGGAGCGGTTACGCTTGGAGTTTGTTTATGGACAGCCAAACTGATAGTTTAGCGTCATACGTCATACACCGTTGGAAACCTCAGACTATTGGCTAAAAGGTTATCAACGTCATTTCACCGATTATTTCCATTGGCTGGAACAGCTGTCAATCAAACCCACGTTGTCGTCGGTCGGTCACATGTCGTCATTGGCTTCGGAGGCACGTGCTACCTCATTCTAAGCACTGATTGGCTGGTGTGTGGTGTCGTCAGAAGCAGGCGGAGCTCACGGACGTAAACAAAACAGTGACGTCAAACGGACCGTTTATGATTTGTTCCGTGTGTGTTACGTTACGTGTTGGACTAAATACATGTTGACATATTGAGGAAAGTATTTCAGTTAGAAGGAAACGGATTTCATATTTCAGCAGAATGGATACTTGGCGAGCTGTACAGAAAGTCCTGAGTCATAAGATGATCGTTGTGGATAAAGGGAAGACTTTGAAGGTATGTAGCATTATAGCTGTTCTTACTTTAGCTGAGTGGCTAGCCGAGCTAACCGCTAATGCTATTACGGCTGTGAGTGGTCTTGAATGAATCGGGAGAATCTAAGCTTTCTAACAATGTACGGCATGAATATATATGTTTAAGGGTTGGTGTTTAAAACATTCAGAAGAACTTGTGGCTACCTCCCAACATCCGACCCGTCCCGTAGGCGGAACAGCGTGTTTAGCAGTGATTAGTAATTTGATGAAAAAAATGGAGTTCAAATATTGTTTTTTATGTCTAAAGGGAAATAAAAACACTTATTTCTCATAATTCATGCATGAATGGGTTAAAAACTGTTTTATTGCATGAAGGATATCCTATAGCAGCATTGTGATAGTGAACATATATAATTAATCTTCCTCTACAGATATTAAATATAAATGTTAAATGTCAGAAAACTACATGTAAATTCATCCAAATGTGGGTCCCACAATAAACACGTAACAAACTGATGTATTTACATGTGAGATGATGTTTAGCATAATATATTCACAAGGAACACATCAAGCCTGATAAATGTTACCTCATAGATGTAGTCACATAATAAAGAGGGGCATCTTCAGCCTTGACTCATGGACACATGAATATTAATGCAGTTTACAAAGTAAAAGCATCATCAGTAATGACTCAAGCTTAATTAAAGTCATGTTTCTCGGTCACAGATTGCCTCTGGACAGAAATGAATCATTAGACAGAAAACAAGTGTTGCAGTGTATTTAACGAGAGCTGTTCTGGACATGTTTTATTTTCTCTCATTGCTATTGATCATACAAGGATTTACCACAGAGTGAGGGTTTTAAGCCTGTGACTCTGCTGTCTTCACTTCAGAGGACAGTTTATTCCACTGCTGCAAGGCCAGAAAAGATAAAAGTAAGCATCCACAAGCGATCCTGGAGCATCTAATCGTCTAGCGGTGGAGTGGGAGGTTTCATCTGGGTTTTGAGGAAGAAGTGTCTTGAAGTGGATAAAAGCTGAAACGGGGGAATAAAAGAGTAGTGAATGAAGAAAAGAAGGATGAGCTGCAGAGGTTTTGATGGCATTTGTTCACAAAGAAAGTGCCTTTTTTCGATTTCTTGATTATTTGCTCTGCTGCAGATCAGTAATCAGATTTCTCCTCAACCCCCAAACCTGTTTTTGTGACCATGCTTTACTGATTTTAGCAGACTGACAGCACAGAGCTTCTCCTCAGAGCACAAACGTGTGTGAATTTAAAATTAAAATGTTTGACAGTCAGACTTTGAATGGGATTATTTGAAATACTCCTTAGTGTATCAGTGTAATGATCTTTCCTTTTCATCCAGCTCAGCCTCTTTGTGCTCTCTCTGTCTGAAAGTCTATTTTTTTTAAATGATCAACCTTTTTAATAACGAGGGCTGGACGATATGGGCAGAATCAAATATCAATATAAAATACGCTTTGACAATATTGTCTTCTTTCCTCCCTCCCTCCTTCTCTTTCTTTTCTCCCCCTCCCTCTGAATGGTGATGAAAACCAACAAATACCCAGCTGTGTCATTTGCAAATAAGGCAAAATGGCTCAAATCATCTAAATTGCAGCAGTCTTGTTTCATTTTAACCAAATGTGTTTGACAAGTCGGAAGGAGAAATAGCGAAAAATAGAAAAGTATTTGCATTTTTTTTTCCAGTTAGGTGTGAGATCTGTTTTCAAGTCTATTATTAATCCAACTCTCTGTATCTCTTATTATCTTTCTTTAACGTTAGAATAGCACATAACACCATATATTGCTCATTTTGTGCTGTCATTCATTTCATGTGAGTGGGTGTAAGCTGGTTGCAGAGCAGATTGTAAGGTCAGTTCCATAACCATGAACACGTTCCTTTGAGAGAAACATGGAAACAACAAAGACTTGATGCTGATTCAATTGCAAATTCAGATAATTTTCTCAACAATTATGTAGATGTGGTGTAATAACTCATGCAGCGTATATGAAAGGACATTTTAAAAGACGAATTATTTTTGGCATAGAAATGATAATTTATAGAACATGACAACAAAACCAGGAACAGTTCAGTGGAGCTCACACAGAAAGAAAGATGCTGTAATTGAGTATAATTAAAGATGCAGCCAAAGACAGAAAAAAAGGTTGCTATGGCAAATCAAGGATCGCGATTAATCGCGTTTTGAATTGCATGTTTAAAATCCTGTTATTTTCCATTTGAAGGCAGTTTTAAGCCCATAATGTAAAACATTTCTTACCAGAGTGTCTTAACTGGGAATCAATCACGGCTCTGCTGCGACTCCCACACTCCGAAATGGTCCTTTGGTGGAGCTGAGGCTGGCTTGGCTGCACCTGGGTGTTTAGCGTGGAGGTGCTAACTCAAACTCCACGTACTCCGGAGGTAGTTAAACTCCGTTTGACACAGGTTGCATTTTACTTTTGACTTGTCAACTGAAGCGTCTGGAAGTGTTTTAAAGTTAAACAAGCCGTTCAAAAGTCCAGTAGCTCTCTTACTTTCCATCAGCGCGGTAGGTTTACTGCAGGAGGCCACTTCAAAGCATAGCGCTACAGCTAGAGGAGCCGTCTACGGGGGAGGAGAAGGGACGAAAAGGCTTGCAACATTAAAATGCGATTAAAAAATATTAACGCGTTATGGATTGCATTAATCTAATCGCGATTAACGCGTTAACGCTGACTGCCCTAATTAAAACCCTTTAACGTATCAACATGTATTTTAGTTTGCCAGTGAATCTCTGCTCATGTAACACAGACTGTTCCTGAGCTCACAAATAAGTTGAGAGCAGCTGATGACTGTTTGTCTGTACATCTGTGGCTCAGCGTTTGTGTTGTTTCTCCTTGAACCATTGACACAAGTCTGTTCCCCAGACATCCATTACTGTACATTTCTATGGATCGGAGCAGGCCAAAGAAACCACGAGCTTTCAGCAGACAGATTCAAAGCTCAATGCCCAAAAAGAAACTAATAACTGGAGGTTGGTATTGATGGCATTTTTGATAGGCTGATATGTCTCATGATAAAATGATAAAATGACAACTAATCCTCTTAAAAGGAAACCTCAGTGGCTGTTTGACAAAAGCAAAAGCAAAGAGTGTGATCTAGCTGAACTCTCCACAAAGGTTTTTAAAGTTAACTTATCAAAAGTTCACCGTCACATGTTGATGTGAGAAAAGAGAGAGAGGGCCGACAGCTCCGAACTACTTTCAACTCAACCCAAGCTTTAAAAAGGGAAACTACACAAGAGAGAAACTAACTAGTGGATGTAGAAGTTAATGAGAGGAATAATTAAAACCAGTGTGATTTGTCCTCGAGTCAAAGAAGGAAGGGAGGAAGGATAGAGGAAAGAAGGAAGGAAGGAAGGTAGGAGGGAGGGGGAAGGGAGGAAAGAAGGACAGAGGAAAGAAGGAAGGGAGGAAGGTAGGGGGGAGGAAAGAAAGAGAGAAGGAGGAAGGAGGGAAGGAAAGAGAGGAAGGAAAGAGAAGGAGGGAGGGAGGACAGATGGAAGGAAGGAAGGAAGGAAGGAAGGGAGGAAAGAAGGAAGAAGGGAGATTGGAACAGAGGAAGGGAGGAAGGTAGGGGGGAGGAAAGAAAGAGAGAAGGAGGGAGGGAGGGAGGAATGAAGGAAAGAAAGGACGGAAGGAAAGAGGGACAGAGGGAGGGACGGAGGGAGGAAGGAAAGAAGGAAGGAAAGATAGAGGAAGGAAAGAAAGAGAGAAGGAGGGAAGGAGGACAGATGGAAAGAAGGAAGGAAGGAAGGTAGGGGGAGGAAAGAAAGAGAGAAGGAGGAAGGAGGGAAGGAAAGAGAAGGAGGGAGGGAGGACAGATGGAAGGAAGGAAGGAAGGAAGGGAGGAAAGAAAGAAGGAGGGAGGGAGAAAGGGATATTGGAACAGAGGAAGGGAGGAAGGTAAGGGGGAGGAAAGAAAGAGAGAAGGAGGGAGGGAGGAATGAAGGAAAGAAAGGACGGGAGGGACAGAGGGAGGGACGGAGGGAGGAAGGAAAGAAGGAAGGAAAGATAGAGGAAGGAAAGAAAGAGAAGGTGGGAAGTAGGACAGATGGAAAGAAGGAAGGAAGGAAGGAAGGAAGGAAAGATAGAGGAAGGAAAGAAAGAGAGAAGGAGGGAAGGAGGACAGATGGAAAGAAGGAAGGAAGGGAGGAAAGAAGGAACAGGAAGGTGAAGTTATATTAATGTAATTGTGAAACAGTTTATAAATGGAGTCTGAGCACTGAGCAGGACTATAAGGGTTAGGGTTAGTAGTAATGTAGTAATGTAGTATTCTGTAGAGCAGGGGTGTCAAACTCATTTTCATTCAAGGGCCACATACAGACAAAATTGATCTCATGTGGGCCGGACCAATAAAGAGATGGAAAGAAGGGAAAAGTGATAGGAAGGAAAGACAAAAGGAAGGAAGGAAAGGAAGAAAGGAAAAGAAGATGAAGGAAGGATGGATGGAAGGAAGCAAAGGAAGACAAGAAAGGAAGGAAGGAAGGAAGGAAGGAAAGGAAGATGAAGAAAAGATGGAATGAAGGAAGGATGGAGGGAAGGAAACAAAGAAGGAAAGAAGACAAGGAAGGAAGGAAGCAAGGAAGGAAAGAAGAAAGGAAAAGAAAATTAAGGAAAGATGGAAGGAAGGAAGGAAGGATGGAGGGAAGGAAACAAAGACGGAAAGAAGTAAGAAAGGGAGGAAGGAAAGAAGGACAGATGACAGGAGGGTATAGGAAGGAAAAGAAGACAGGAAGGAAAGTGGGCCGGATTGGACGCCTTGGCGGGCCGGTTCTGGCCCACGGGCCGCATGTTTGATACCCCTGCTGTAGACTCTGGTTTCTCTTGTGGATGGAGTTGTGTTTGTGTTTCTGGTTCTTCTTCAGCCTGAAGCAGCTACAGAGCAGCTCATGTGAGAGCAGAGAGAGAGTGTTTTATAGCTTTTACACCACTAAACATCTCCTATTGTCCTCGAGTCAAGGAAGGAAGGAAGGAAGGAAAGAAGACGGCAGGAAAGGAGGAGGGAAGGGAGGAAGGAAGGAAGGAAGGAAGGGAGGGAGGAAGGAAGGAAAGGAGGAAGGAAGAAGGAGAGGAGGAAGAAGGAAGAAAAAGGAGGGGGGGAGGAAGGAAGGAAGGAAGGAAGGAAGGAAGGAGGTAAGGAAAGGAGGGTGGAAGGAAGGAAGGATGGAGGGAGGAAAGAAAGGAGGGTGGAAGGAAGGAAGGATGGAGGAAGAAGGAAGAAGAAGGAAGGAGGTAAGGAAAGGAGGGTGGAAGGAAGGATGGAGGAAAGAAGGACAGAAGGAAGGGAGTAAGGGAAAGAAGGAACGAAGGAAGGAAAAGAGGGTGCAAGGAAGGATGGAGGGTGGAAGGAAGGATGGAGGGAGGAAAGAAGGACAGAAGGAAGGGAGGAAGGGAAGGAAGGAAGGAGGGAGGGAGGGAAGGGAGGAAGGAAAGAAGGAAGGAAAGAAGGAAAAAGAAAGGAAGGACTGGCAAAAGGAAGGAAGGACAGGCAAAAGGAAGGAAGGAAGGAAGGAAGGAGAGAAGGAAAGAAACCTTGATTGATGTCTCAGAGAGCAGAGAGAGTGTTTTATAGCTTTTACACCACTAAACATCTCCTATTGTCCTCGAGTCAAGGAAGGAAGGAAGGAAAGAAGACGGCAGGAAAGGAGGAGGGAAGGGAGGAAGGAAGGAAGGAAGGAAGGGAGGGAGGAAGGGAGGGAGGAAGGAAGGAAAGGAGGAAGGAAGAAGGAGAGGAGGAAGAAGGAAGAAAAAGGAGGGAGGGAGGAAGGAAGGAAGGATGGAGGGAGGAAAGAAGGAAGGAAAGAAAGGAGGGTGGAAGGAAGGAAGGATGGAGGAAGAAGGAAGAAGAAGGAAGGAGGTAAGGAAAGGAGGGTGGAAGGAAGGATGGAGTAAAGAAGGACAGAAGGAAGGGAGTAAGGGAAAGAAGGAACGAAGGAAGGAAAAGAGGGTGCAAGGAAGGATGGAGGGTGGAAGGAAGGATGGAGGGAGGAAAGAAGGACAGAAGGAAGGAAGGAGGGAGGGAGGGGAGGGAAGGGAGGAAGGAAAGAAGGAAGGAAAGAAGGAAAAAGAAAGGAAGGACTGGCAAAAGGAAGGAAGGACAGGCAAAAGGAAGGAAGGAAGGAAGGAAGGAGAGAAGGAAAGAAACCTTGATTGATGTGTCGGAGAGCAGAGAGAATATTTAACCTCAGACATGAAAATATAACATAGACATAATGATGGAAATGTCTCTTTTTGGTAGTTTTGAGTCTCTTTAGTCTCTCCATCTCATAGTTACCATGGAAACCAGCTGTTACTCAAACTAACTGTAGGTTGATTTTAGTCTTCCTTCCTTCCTTCCTTCCTTCCTTCCTTCCCTCTCCCTTCCTTCCTTCCTTCCTTCCTTCCTTTTTTCCCTTCCTCTCTCCCTCCAATCCTTCCTTCCTTCCTTCCTTTCCTCCCTTCCTTCCTTCCCTCCTTTTCTCCCTTCCTCCCTCTCTCCCTCCAATCCTTCCTTCCTTCCTTCCTTCCTTCTTCCTCCCTCCCTTCCTTGACTCGAGGATAACAGGAGGGTTAGTCATTTTTGGTAGTTTTGAGTCTCTTTAGTCTCTCCATCTCATAGTTACCATGGTAACCAGCTGTTACTCAAACTAACTGTAGGTTGATTTTAGTCTTCCTTCCTTCCTTCCTTCCCTCTTCCTTCCTTCCTTCCTTCCTTTTCTCCCTCCAATCCTTCCTTCCTTCCTTCCTTTCCTCCCTTCCTTCCTTCCCTCCTTTTCTCCCTTCCTCCCTCTCTCCCTCCAATCCTTCCTTCCTTCCTTCCTTCATTCTTCCTCCCTCCCTTCCTTGACTCGAGGATAACAGGAGGGTTAGTCATTTTTGGTAGTTTTGAGTCTCTTTAGTCTCTCCATCTCATAGTTACCATGGTAACCAGCTGTTACTCAAACTAACTGTAGGTTGATTTTAGTCTTCCTTCCTTCCCTCTTCCTTCCTTCCTTCCTTCCTTCCTTTTCTCCCTTCCTCCCTCTCTCCCTCCAATCCTTCCTTCCTTCCTTTCCTCCCTTCCTTCCTTCCCTCCTTTTCTCCCTTCCTCCCTCTCTCCCTCCAATCCTTCCTTCCTTCCTTCCTTCCTTCCTTCCTTCTTCCTCCCTCCCTTCCTTGACTCGAGGATAACAGGAGGGTTAGTCATTTTTGGTAGTTTTGAGTCTCTTTAGTCTCTCCATCTCATAGTTACCATGGGAACCAGCTGTTACTCAAACTAACTGTAGGTTGATTTTAGTCTTCCTTCCTTCCTTCCTTCCCTCTTCCTTCCTTCCTTCCTTCCTCTCTCCCTCCAGTCCTTCCTTCCTTCCTTCCTTCCTTTCCTCCCTTCCTTCCTTCCCTCCTTTTCTCCCTTCCTCCCTCTCTCCCTCCAATCCTTCCTTCCTTCCTTCCTTCTTCCTCCCTCCCTTCCTTGACTCGAGGATAACAGGAGGGTTAGTCATTTTTGGTAGTTTTGAGTCTCTTTAGTCTCTCCATCTCATAGTTACCATGGTAACTAGATGTGTTTAGTCATTTTTAATCTCTTTTTGGAAGCAATTAGGTTTCTTAAGACAATTTCAGTCTCTTTTTAGTCATATTTATGTCTCTTTATTGTAATTTTTAGGTTTCTTTAGTCAATTTATGACTCTTTTTGGTAGTTTTTAGGGTTTTTTTTGTCAATTTTGTGTCTCTTTTAATCATTTTTGTGGTTAAATGTTATTTTATATGTAAAGGTAAAATAAGTGTGGGGTATATTATAGAAGCATTAGAGCCATCAGTCTTCACTGCTGCATCTTTTCTGATTTGAAAGGGTTATTTCATGCTGATATAAAATCCCAAAACCAAGAATCATCAAGATACAAAACATCTGGGTTAGGGTTAGGGGCTGAAAAGACAAACCCCTTCTCATTCCCATATACTTCATGCCTTCCTCTAACTCTGCTGTGATGCCCTAGATTGTCAGCAGTTTTATAATCTCCAAAGGTGACTCACGTTGGTCGCCAACTTGCTGTTTCTCTGCATGTTTTTTTTAAATGTCAAACAGTCTTTTGTCTTGTCTTGACTATCCATGCTGAAAGGCTCTGACCTATGTCCGTCTTCTCTTCCCTTTCTCTTCCCTTGTTTTTACCATTGTGAGAAATCTCTGCAATGCCACAAGATATATTTTAACCTTTTCATAAATATCTTCAGTTTTCTGTTGCAAAGTGTCTTTCATGGTGCAGTCCAGCTCATTTTCTACAGTCTGTGTCGACACCCTCCTTAAGAGACTTAAGGCCCATTTATGCTCAACGAAACGAAACGTACGAAAATGTATCCGTCCTTTTCAAACGATGTTACCGTCACTGCTCACATACTACCATGCGTCCTTTACATTGGCATGAATGTTAACCAATACATCCACCAGGGGGCAGCACAGAGTTAACCAATACATCCACCAGGGGGCAGCGCAGAGTCAATACATCCACCAGGGGGCAGCACAGAGTCAATACATCCACCAGGGGGCAGCACAGAGTCAATACATCCACCAGGGGGCAGCGCAGAGTCAATACATCCACCAGGGGACAGCACCGAGTCAATACATCCACCAGGGGGCAGCACAGAGTCAATACATCCACCAGGGGGCAGCGCAGAGTCAATACATCCACCAGGGGGCAGCACAGAGTCAAAAACAAACATGGCGACTGTGGAGGAGATATTGATAATGTTCCTCTTGTTGCATAAAAGACAAAAACGATGTTTAAAGTTTCTTACCAACTCGCAAAACCTTTCCTCAAAAAGTTCCACCATTGTTATTTCTTCTTCGTGTCTCACTAGAGCTACGTATCGAGTAGTGACAGCAACACTGCCCCCCCGTGGTTTCCGGTGGTACTGCTCCGTTTGGTCCGTATCCGTGAGCTTTATGGAAACATGCAGAAATACGGAGGAAATGAACGCAGAGCACGGACAGAAGGCTCCGTCTGGATCTGGATCTGTATTTAACGTTGAGCATAAATGG
>NC_070581.1:32321877-32356877 GCF_027409825.1 Scomber japonicus | reverse complement strand
CAATGCAGTATGATGTTCATTTGGGACATTTTGGCCTCCCTGATTTTATATGTGACGATAAAGCAGGGTATGCATTAGGGCGTGGCTACGTCCTGATTGACAGGTTGATTGACCAATGTCCTCGAGATCCAGCCCTCGCAACCATAGCAACCTCCCCGCTCCGCCCCATGGCCCCGCCTCATGCCCATATAAGTAGAATCCGTTTTTTTATTTTTCCCAGCATGCACCTGAAATTTTCAAGATGGCGCTGCCCAGATTCGATAGTATTGGCTTCCGAGCAGCAGTCCACAAACCAATGGGTGACGTCACGGATGTTACGTCCATTTCTTCTATACAGTCTATGGTTTCAGCTGGTATCCTATTGAATTCAACAGGATATCAGCAGAATGGAGGAGGTGGGTGTGGTTCTGCTTATTGGGGTCCATCCACAAATAAGGCTTGGACAGGTGCTTGTGACTTCCTCTCTTCACTTTATGTTCAGTATTGAGTGGAAAAAACAAAAAAACAGGATATTTGACAGGTATCATGACTTTTTATTTAATTATTTTCAAATATCAACAACAAATCATCTTTTTAAACAGTCAGCTGAGCAGCTTATTGAAGTGAATCAGACAGTAGCAGGTTCGCCAGGCTGATTGATTCTCCTCTAGGAATATCTCTGCTGAACCTGTTCATATCCTCCTCTGAAAATAATGGCATCAGAGCAGCGACTCATCTGCTGCGTGTCTCAGTAGATGAATGATTACTGTTTGATTTGTTGTCCAAGAGAAAGGAAGCAGAGAGGAAACAGAGCACTAGGGATAAAAAGTTGTTACCACGGTAATGATGCAGGAAGGTGCTGGCAGTTATGTGTGTGTGCCAGTCTGTCAACACACATTTGTTACCTCCATTCTTTCCTCCCTTCCTTCTCTCTTTCTTTCCTTCCTCTCTCTTTCCTCCCTTCCTTCCTCCCTCCCTCCTACCCTCATTCTTTCCTCCGTCCTTCCTTATTTCCTTTCCTTCCTTCCTTCCCTCATTGCTTCCTACCTCCTTTTCTTCCTTCATCCTTCCCCCCCTTCCTTCCTTCTGTCTGTCCTTCCTGCCTCCCTCCTTCTCTTTCCTCCCTTCCTTCCTTTCCTTCCTCTCTTCCTCCTTTCCTCTGTCCTTCTTTCCTCTTTCCTCCCTTCCTTCTTTCCTCCATCCTTCCTTCCTTCTTCCTGCCTTCCTCCCTCCTTTCCTTCCTTCTTCCTCCCTAGTTTCCTCCCTTCCTCCTTTCCTTCCTTCCTCCTTCCTTCCCTTCCTTTCTCCCTCCTGTCCTTCCTCCCCTTTCCATCCTTCTTACTGTCCTTCCTTCCTTCCTCCCTAGTTTCCTCCCTCCCTCCTGTCTTTCCTCTCTCCTTTCCTCCCTCCTTTCCTTCCTCCCTTCTTACTGTCCTTCCTTCTTCCTCCCTCCTTTCCTTCCTCCCTCCTGTCCTTCCTTCCTTGACTCGAGGACAACAGGAGGGTTAAGCCGGACGTCAATGCAGAATAACATACCATGACACAGTGACATATTTTTATGCTTGTGTTTCCTGTGTGTGTGTGTTGTGTGTGTGTTGTGTGTGTGTGTTGTGTGTTGTGTGTTTCCTGTGTGTGTGTGTGTGTGTGTGTGTGTGTGTGTGTGTGTGTGTGTGTGTGTGTGTGTTGTGTGTGTGTTGTGCCTGCCAGTGTGAGCCTTAAATACGTCAGCGTGGCTCTTACCGACCTGTCAGTGAAAGAGCCAATTAGAGCAATCATCAGTCTGGCTCCAGCTGAGGCTCTCAGTCCAAAATCCAAAGTCCCAAATTAAATGAAGAGTCACTTTAATGAATGATTCCTGTGGAGGCTGTTTTTCCTTCCTCCTGTCCTTCCTTCTTCCTCCCTTCCTTCCTCCCTCCTTTCCTTCCTTCCTTGACTCGAGGATGCATCACAGTGAAATAAAGGTTCTTCTAGAAGTCAGCTTAGTTTTAACAAGTTGTCACATTTGTTAATTTATTACTGAAGCACCTAGTTAGCTGGTGAAGTTGTGACAAATTTATTCTTTTGTCTGTAGTGTTTTGAGAAATGTAGTCAGCATATCCCTTCCTTCATCCCCCTTTCTTCCTTCCTTCCCTCCTTCCTTTCTGTCTTTCCTCCTTCTCTCCTTCTCTCTTTCTTTCCTCCCTCCCTCCTTTCTTCCTCCCTCCTTTCCTTCCTCCTTCCTCCCGTCCTTCCTTCTTCCTCCGGTCCTCCCTTCTTTCTCCCTTCCTTCCTTCCTTCCTTTCTTTCTTTCCTCCCGTCCTCTCTTGCTTCCTTCTTCCTCCCCTCCTCCCTCCTTTCCTTCCTTCTTTCTCCCTTCCTTCCTTCCTTTCTTCCTCCTTCCTTCCTCCCTCCTTTCCTTCCTCCTGTCCTTCCGTCTTCCTCCCTTCCGTCTTCCTCCCTCCTCCCTCCTTTCCTCCCTCCCTTTCTTCCTTCTTCCTCCCGTCCTTCCTCCCTCCTTTCCTTCCTCCTGTCCTTCCGTCTTCCTCCCTTCCTCCCTCCTCCCTCCTTTCCTTCCTCCCTTTCTTCCTTCTTCCTCCCGTCCTTCCTCCCTCCTTTCCTTCCTCCTGTCCTTCCATCTTCCTCCCTCCTTTCCTTCCTCCCTTTCTTCCTTCTTCCTCCCATCCTTCCCTCCTCCCTCCTTTCCTTCCTTCTCCCTTCCTTCCTTGACTCGAGGACAACAGGAGGGTTAATTATTTTTTCCTTGGATGATCTCTTCATGAAGTTTCTTTTCTCTTTCTGCAAACTCCTGCTCATGTCCACTAATCTGCTGCTGCTGCTGCTATAGTAGAGAAGGTTTTGCTCAAGGAGACAAATGTTTAGCCAGACAGATGAAAAAACAGTAGGTAATAAAACAGAAGGCAGATTATCATCAGTTGGTTATGGTCAACGTTTTTCCAAAATGGACTTGGCAGTTCCCCAATAATAAGACAGAGGCTTCCAGTCACAGCTAGGAGAGAGTCTCTCACAGTGAGTGTTCCTTCAGAGAGTCCTTAACATGCAGATGGATGCAGCTGCTGGTTTTACATCCTTTAAAGCAGAGGTCTCAAACTCATTTTCATTCAAGGGCCACATACAGCCCCATTTGATCTCATGTGGGCCGGACCATTAAAAAGATGGAGGGAAGAAAGGGAGGAAGGAAGGACAGAAGGAAGGGAGGAAGGACCATAGACTGTATATATAGGAAGGAAGAAGTGGGAAGGACAGATGGAAGTAAGGGAGGAAGGATATAAAGAAAAAAGAAAGAAAGGAAGGAAGGACAGAAGGATGGAAGGGAGGGAGGGAGGAAGGAAAAGAATACAGGAAGGAAAGATGGAAGGAAGGAAGGAAGGAAGGGAGGAAGGAAGGACCATTGACTGTATATAAGAAAGGAAGAAGTGGGAAGGACAGATGGAAGTAAGGGAGGAAGGAAATAAGGAAAAAAGAAAGAAAGGAAGGACAGAAGGATGGAAGGGAGGGAGGGAGGGAGGGAGGAAGGAAAAGAATACAGGAAGGAAAGATGGAAGGAAGGAAGGAAGGAAGGAAGGAAGGAAAGAAGGAAAGGAAGGAAGGATGGAGGAAAGAAGGTAGGAGGGAGTGAGAAAAGAAAAGAGGAAGGAAGGAAGGAAAGGGAGGAAGGACGGAGGAAAGAAGGTAGTAGGGATTGAGAAAAGAAAAGAGGAAGGAAGGAAATATGTATGATTGTAATGAATATGGAAAAAACCCTCAAAACTACTTAGATTTTTTATTAATATATATTTTTAACTTTGAACCCATTGGTCATTAGACATGATGTGGTTTTGGAGACAGACAGACTGTGACGGTTAAAAAAAAAAGAGGGGTGAGAGGATAAATGAGGACCAGAGAGATGAGAGGATGGATATAAAGGATTGTGCATTGATGAAGGGAGTGTGGGAGGAACGAAAAGCACAAACAAGGAAGAGACAGTCAGACAGAGCAGAGAGGGAAGAAGAGGGAAGAGGGGAGGACAAAGAGAGAGAGAGAGAGAGAGAGATCTACAGAGATAGAGAGGACGGGAGGTGTGTGAGGAGAGAATGGAGGCTGGAAGCAATTGAGTGAAAAGAGGATGAGAAAGTAGAAATAAAAAGAGACAAAAACAGGATGAGAGTGGAGGGAGGAGTAGCTGCTGTCAGAGAGAGGAAACCACATTTTTTGAGAAAAAACGTCGCTAAGTAGGGAAGGAAGGATGGAGGGAGGGAGGGGGGAGGGAGGACAGACGGAAGGATGGATGGATGGAGGAAAGAAGGTAGTAGGGAGTGAGAAAATAAAAGAGGGAGGGAGGAAGGAAAGAAAGACAAGGAGGGAGGAAGGACAAACGGAAGGAAGGAAGGAAAGGAACGATGGAAGGATGGAGGAAAGAAGGAAGGAAAGGAACGATAGAAGGATGGAGGAAAGAAGGTAGGAGGGAGTGAGAAAAGAAAAGAGGGAGGAAGGAGGGAGGGAGGAAGGACAGGAAAGAAGGAAGGGAGGAAGGAAAGAAAGAGACAAGGAGGGAGGAAGGAAAGGAACGATGGAAGGATGGAGGAAAGAAGGTAGGAGGGAGTGAGAAGAGGAAGGAAGGAAGAAAAGGAGGAAGGAAGGGAGGAAGGACAGAGGAAAGAAGGAAGGGAGGAAGGACAAATGGAAGGAAGGAAAGGAACGATGGAAGGATGGAGGCCAGAAGGTAGGAGGGAGTGAGAAAAGAAAAGAGGAAGGAAGGAAGGACAGAGGATAGAAGGTAGGAGGGAGTAAGAAAGGACAGATGGAAAGAAGGAAAGAAAGGAAAGAAGGACAGAGGAAAGAATGAAGGGAGGAAGGACAGATGGAAGGAAGGAAAGAAGGAATGGAGGAAGGAAAGGAAGGAAGGTTATGTTTAATATCAGAATTTGAACACAAAGACGATGACTTTACTAATAAAAACACCATGTCTAAAGCCAT
This sequence comes from Scomber japonicus, assembly GCF_027409825.1. Taxonomy (NCBI): domain Eukaryota; kingdom Metazoa; phylum Chordata; class Actinopteri; order Scombriformes; family Scombridae; genus Scomber; species Scomber japonicus. The sequence goes on along the minus strand of NC_070581.1, from coordinate 32,351,945 downwards.
TTTTTCTTCTTCTCTTGTTTGTTTTCTTGCTGATGTCGTCGAGGCAGGAAAGGACAAGCTGTCGACACCTCCGGGAAATCAGCAGGTCGCCTTGTTAAAAATATCTCTAACATTTCTGACTGTCAGGCTTCAAAATGACGCACGCAGACAGCAACCCCGCTGCCGGGATAGAGCTGCTGAGAATAAGGACTCACTGATTACTGATGATATGCAGACAGGAGAGCAGACATACGGACCATCATAGCAGAGATAAAGATGATCATAGCAGACATAGGGACCATCAGAGCAGAGATAAAGATGATCAATACTTTTAAACATAACTTTTAAATCTCTGTCAAGTTTCTAATGAACTCTTTCCCCTCGGGTTATTTAAGACTGCAAGCTTCCATATCAATGACAGTCAGACTAAGTGATGAGTGCATTGGTGGCTGCACACTTAACCCTCCTGTTGTCCTCGAGTCGAGGAAGGATGGATGGATGGAAGGGAGGATGGAAGGAAGGAAGGAAAGGAGGATGGAAGGATGGAATGGAGGATTGAAGGAAGAAAGGAAAGGAGGGAAGAAGGAAGGAAGGGAGGAAGGAAGGATGGAAGGGGGGGAGGATTGAAGGAAGGGAGGAAGGGAGAAAGGAAGGGGGTGAGGATTGAAGGAAGGGAGAAAGGAAGGCAGGATTGAAGGAGGGATGGAAAGAAGGACAGAAAGGAGGGAGGAATGAAGGAAAGGAGGGAGGAGGTAAGGAAGGGAGGGAGAAAAGGAGGGAGGGAAGGAAAGAAGGAGGGAAGGAAGGAAGGAAGGGAGGAAAGAAGGTACAGTCAAAACAAATTGGGTCAATTTGACCCGGGAGGACGACACGAAGGTTAAACTCATCAGCATTTGTGAGAGGACAAAGTCAAACTGAAATTTGAATTTTCGTAAGGACACAGTGAAATGTTTTAACTGTAAATAAAAGTGCAGAGTTTCCAGCCTGCGTCAGATGATGCTGAATGTGTGAACTATCGTCATGGTAACTCGCTCAGCTCTAATATCTCTGCACATTTTCTGCTGTGTGTTGCGTTAAGCGGCAGATAAAAGGCTGCTGCTGGGAGAGACAATTAATTAAGCCGAACGGACAAGAAATGCAGCATGTTTCTAAAGTTTTAAAAAAAATCGTTTTAATAATCGTGATTTCAATTTTGACCCAAAAAAATCGTGATTATGATTTGAAGTTATTGTCCAAGAACACCTTCGGAAACAGAGCGATACCACCTCAGTGCAGAACACAACAGGAAGTCTTGGCCATCAATCTTTGTAACTCATCTACCTCCCACTGATTGACTGACTGATGGCGATGACCTTGGTTACTTGGCAGTTACATCACCATTACCACTTTGTGAGATTTTACACATGGGCTCAGGAGTAGTAGAGGAGTCGTCCATCAATCGGAAAGATCGGTGGTTCGATTCGATTGGTTGATGCTCAAATCCCCAAATTGCTCCCGATGGCTGTGCTAATGGTGTGTGAATGTGTGAGTAAATGTTAGCTCCATCCTGACCCTTCATGGTAGCCCCTCCTATCAGTGTGTGAATGGGTGAATGTGATATGTGGTGTAAAAGTGCTTTGAATGGTTAAAAAAGGCCCATATATAAGTACAGTCCATTAACACAGCTCTGGGACTAATCATCGGACTCTTTACTTTCACCATAACACTGTGTGGCCAGTGAATCTTGCACAGTGCCATCTAGTGGTAGGCAGGAATACGACCTGGTTACATATTACTAATAATAATTAAAAAAAACTGGGGCTGTCAAACGATTAATTTTTTTAATCGAGATTAATCGCAGAATTTCCATAGTTAATCATGATTAATCGCGTTTTGAATTGCATGTTTAAAATCCTGTTATTTTCCATTTGAAGGCAGTTTTAAGCCCATAATGTAAAGCATTTCTTACCAGAGTGTCTTAACTGGGAATCAATCACGGCTCTGCTGCGACTCCCACACTCCAAAATGGTCCTTTGGTGGAGCTGAGGCTGGCTTGGCTGCACCTGGGTGTTTAGCGTGGAGGTGCTAACTCAAACTCCACGTACTCCGGTGGTAGTTAAACTCCGTTTGACACAGGTTGCATTTTACTTTTGACTTGTCAACTGAAGCGTCTGGAAGTGTTTTAAAGTTAAACAAGCCGTTCAAAAGTCCAGTAGCTCTCTTACTTTCCATCAGCGCGGTAGGTTTACTGCAGGAGGCCACTTCAAAGCATAGCGCTACAGCTAGAGGAGCCGTCTACGGGGGAGTAGAAGGGACAAAAAGGCTTGCAACATTACAGTGCGATAAAAAAAATTAACACGTTATAGATTGCATTAATCTAATCGTGATTAATGCGTTAACACTGACAGCCCTATTAATAATATTGTTAGTGATACTGTCGTTGACGCTTCTCTATCTCATTCGTTTTACTTGTGATATTGATATTTTAGATGATTGCTCACTACATCGTCTGATACTTATTTTTCTTTTCTTTTTTTTTTTCCACGCCTCATACCATGCTTTACCTGCGGCTGCTGCTGCACAGTAATTTCCTCCTGGATCAATAGTACTGTCTGTCATGACTATCAATTCAACTTCCAACATGCTTTTCAACAACAAAAGGTAATTTAACTTGTCTAGAAATGAGAGTCGATACAGCCGAGATGTATTCTGACCCTATTGAGTTTTTTTTTTTTTTCCAGTCACATACTTCTGTCTGATGAACATTCATGTGCAAACCCACTTGGACATCACTGTTATGTCTCACCCGCAATAATACATTTCAGAGCTTTTCGTCTCCTTATTGTCATTCACACACAGGCATGAAAGGACATCGTATTGATTCATTCTCATTCCCTGGAGGCTTTATGGTCTCAGTATGCTTTAAATAAATTAGGTTTTTCAGTGTGCTGTCAGGCCACACATAAAGGAAAGGCTGCTCCGAGTGACTATACATGATGGTGGAGCGAAAAGGCCTGTCAGTCAAAGGTAGCGGAGAGACGCGGTGAATCATAGAACCACAGAAAACATGTTGAGATATTCTCTTTTTGAAGGCGTACATGGTTTTACACTCACATAAGAAAGCTGACAGAGAGAGACTGTTCAATACATTCCTCATTTCACACAGCAAGACGTCATGTGGTTCACTGTGTCAAACAATGGAATCCCTCCCCCAGGTGTGTGTGTGTGTGTGTGTGTGTGTGTGTGTGTGTGTGTGTGGAAGAAGGAAGGGAGGAAAGGAGGCAGAAAGAAGGAAGGGAGGAAAGGAGGGAGGAAAGAAGGAAGGGAGGGAGGAAGGAAAGAGAAGGGAGGGAGGGAGGAAGGAAGGGAGGGAGGGAGGGAGGGAGGAAGGAAGGACAGGAGGAAGGAATAAGGAAGAAATGAAAGGAAAGAAGGGAGGGAGGGAGGAAAGAAGGACAGTGTGTGTGTGTATGTGTGTTTGTGTGTTGGAGGGTTTCAAGAACCTGAAGCACACGCCAAATCCAACTCTTCATTGTAAAATAATTACTGTCCTCACACATCAATACCAGGCTGCTGCTTCATTCTCTTTGTTGTGCTTTACTCCGAAATATAACACCCAGACATAAAGTAGTAGGGTTGGTGATTGCATACACCCCCCCCCCCCCCCCCCCCCCCCCCCCGCCTACTCTGACTACACACTGTTCATTTAGGGCGCACTACGCAATCGTACCGTGGCCAAGCATGTTTGTCCCCTAAAGTCCGTATTATTTGTCTAGTGTGAGTGCAAGTGTACCGTGATTGAGGGAGAAGAAGCCAATTTTCCAGGGAATCCATCGACGATTTTTTAAAAGGCAACATGAGAGTTGAATGTGTGACCGGCCCGTCTTTTTAAAAAGGACCAGTGTGGGATTTAGTGACATCTGGTGGTGAAAACGCAGATTGCAACCAAGCATCTAGCAGAGACTTAAGGTGCACTCACACTAGGCAAATCATACTGTGGCCAAGCATGTTTGCCCCCTAAAGTCCGGATTATCTGGCTAGCGTGAGTGCAAGTGTACCGTGCTTGATGCTTGAGTACGGTACACTAGGGATTCATATTTTACTTTAAATCCCGGGAAAAGAAGCCAATTTTCCAGGGAATCCCGGGAAATCAACGATTATTAAAAGGCAACACTAGCTGAGCCCTGGTCATTTCAAGCAACACTAAATGCAACGTGGAGACATTATGTATATATGTTTCCCAATCCGACCATTTTTTAGTGTATTATTTTATTATTATTAAGGCAAAAGAACTGAATTTATGTCCACCCACATTATAATGAATAGGCTATAGGCTTAATATTAGTTTACATCCAGCGTGCTGCGTGGACTTCATTACATCTGCTGCACCGCTGCTACCACAATTATCAAATACTAAGTTTATTGTATGTGACTGTGACCCTCATAAAAGTCATATTTTACAAATCTGCATTATATAAACTAACGAAATTCATTAAAGTAAGTCATTTGGCGACTTCTAAGTCATTAAACTAAGTCTTTCTTTTACTGGAGTAATCTACCTCGTTCTGTCATTGTAAGGTAAAACTTACCTACTGAGCGAACTCTCCCGTTCTCTCCTCTGAACGAGTCGGACAACAACGTGTCTCAAACATGAAGCAAAGTGAAAAAATAATAAAGTACGTATCAACAACCCCCCCCCCCCCCCCACCGGACCCGGCCGATGCCATCGGTCATCACAATGTTTTGCTTTCAACATCGTCAATCGGCCATTTCCTGGACATCGCCCAACCCCATACAGCAGATATATTATATACTTTATACACGCGAGACATCCTTATGAGGACCTTGATTGAAAACATTCAAATGTCAAATAAATGTTGTTACTTTGCCACTCAGCTGAGATTTGGAGAGAAGGGAGGAAAGAAGGAACAGTCAGACGGGGTCAATTTGACCCGGGAGGACGACAGGAAGGTTAAGGTTTAGCAAATCTTACAGAAAAGTTTATTTTTCAAAGAAGTTTAGTCTCAGTTTGTGAGGACAGGGACGTCCAGATGACTGCTATCTGTCCATCTGTCCATCTGTCACACACACACACACACACACACACACACACACACACACACACACACACACACACACACACCTTGAGTGACCATGGCAGACAATCTGTGCCATCTGCCAATCTGCAACCTTGAGACTAATGTGACCGAGTGCGTGTGTGTGTGTGTGTGTGTGTGTGTGTGTGTGTGTGTGTGTGTGCGTTCATGTGTTGGAAATGTGTGTTTACGTGTGTGTGTGTATTTATGTGTGAATGGAGAAAGTGTGTGACTGTGTGTGCTTGTGTTAATGGAAAAGCAACAAGGTGGGAAGAACAATGTGACACGTTGAGGCCTCAAACACACACAAGTACTTTCCAATCTCTCGTCTCTCATCCTTCACGCTCTCACAAATTACACAAGGCATCAGGAGGAAGGAAGGAAGGAAGGTGGGGGGAGGAAAGAAAGAGGGAGGAAAGAAGGACGGAGGAAAGACAAAAGGGAGGATGGAGGGAGGAAGGAAAGAAGGAAGGGAGGAAAGGAGGAAGAAGGAAGGAAAGGAGGGAGGAAAGGAGGAAGAAGGAAGGAAAAGAGGGAGGAAGGAAGGATGGGAGGGAAGGAGGAAGGGAAGGAAGGTGGGGGGAGGAAAGAAAGAGGGAGGAAAGAAGGACGGAGGAAAGACAAAAGGGAGGAAGGAGGATGGAGGGAGGATGGAAGGAAAGGAGGGAGGAAGGAAGGAAGGTGGGGGAGGAAAGAAAGAGGGAGGAAGGAAGGACGGAGGAAAGACAAAAGGGAGGAAGGAGGATGGAGGGAGGATGGAAGGAAAGGAGGGAGGAAGGAAGGAAGGTGGGGGAGGAAAGAAAGAGGGAGGAAGGAAGGACGGAGGAAAGACAAAAGGGAGGAAGGAGGATGGAGGGAGGATGGAAGGAAAGGAGGGAGGAAGGAAGGAAGGTGGGGGAGGAAAGAAAGAGGGAGGAAAGAAGGACGGAGGAAAGACAAAAGGGAGGAAGGAGGATGGAAGGAGGATGGAAGGAAAGGAGGGAGGAAGGAAGGAAGGTGGGGGAGGAAAGAAAGAGGGAGGAAGGAAGGACGGAGGAAAGAAAGAAGGAAGGGGGAAAGAGGAAGGAAAGAAAGAAAGAACACTTTTACAAATTACACAATGGGATCAGGTTCATTCCACATTTCTGTCTTATCAACCTTTTTTCTTCCTCCCTCTAATTTCTTTCATATTTCCTCTTCCAAGCTCTTCTGTCTTTATTTCCTTCCTTGTTTCACAACTCCCCTCCAAAAATTGTCTTTCATCCTTTTCCAATCTTTGCCTTCTTTTCTTCCTCTTCCTTCTCAAAGCTCTTTTTTAAAACTATTTCTGTCCTTCTGCCTTCCAATTTCTTTAGTCTTACATTATATCTTTTGTTCTTCTTTCTTTCTTTCTTACCCTTTCATTTCATTTTTTTTCTCCTTTCAAACTGTTCACTTTCACTTCAATTTAAAAATGTTCTTTCTCCCTTTCTTCCAGACAAAGGTGAGCAGACTGAAAGCAGCTTTAAATGAGGCACCCTGTTTGATATTTGCCGATTGAATCTGTAAAGACAGTGTAAAGTGAATTCAGACATTTTCTTCTAAACACATTAAATAGGTCATAAATGTATTTCTAAAAAAAGGTGTAAAAAGCATTTCAACCATTTAGATTTGAATTGTGGAGCTAGGCTTCACAAACTGTGTTTCAACATTTCTGTGTTCAGGATTTAGTGATTAGCATAAACCCGCCCCTGCTGCTGTAGAGGTAGAAATACATTCAGCACACACTACTACTACAGTCTACAGTTAGCCAGTTAGCTGAGCTAGCCGCCGAGCTAGCCGCTGAGTTAGTCGCCGAGCTAGCAGCCGAGTTAGCCGCTGAGCTAGCAGCTGAGTTAGTCGCCGAGCTAGCAGCCGAGTTAGCCGCTGAGTTAGCAGCAGAAAGCTCTCAGACGTAGCGTCCATGTTTCTGGTAGAGGTGGTGACTTTGATTGACAGGTGACACTTGGTAGGGGGCGGGGCTTCAGCGTTTGGCAGCAGAGAAAGAGGCTGATTTTTTGAACTTTGAAGCCTAATTTCATATATTTGGTGATTTTTTTTAATCATTCAAATTTGGCAGGGTGGTTAACAACACACTTTTCTGTGGTATGTCAAACTCAGAACACATATTTATTCTGACTTTACACGGACTTTAATAATCATACTTGCAACTGCAATCATTTAAGGTTAAGGTGCTCCCATACATACTGTATAATGTGGTATTGATAAGTTACATTCACATATAGGCTGCACCATCCTAACATGAATACCTGTGCTAGTGTGTGTTTGTTAGTGTCTCTCTCTCTCTGTGTGTGTGTGTGTGTGTGTGTGTGTGTGTGTGTGTGTGTACTTGTATCACTGTAATAGGTTAGAATTAGTGAAGCTTTGGGTGATAGGTGCAGGCATTTAGTTGTGATTAGTTCAGGGGCAAGGGAATGCATTATGTCAATTAATGTCCATACTAAGAGCTTTGTGTGTGTGTGTGTGTGTGTGTGTGTGTGTGTGTGTGTGTGTGTCTTTAAATACCCAGGTAATTTGTTCCAGTTGACAGATGATAGCTAGGAGGGAAAAACTGTGCAGATAGGAGGGCAGGAAGAGATATGGAGCCAGAGGCGCTGTTGCTTATCTTCTCGCCTCCCTTTTGTCACACATGGTCGCACTGATGAGTTTCCAAGTGTCTGCTGTGTCTGTGTTGGTAAAGTTGAGAGTCTTATGTAGAGTAACAACTTGGTGAGTCATTTTGGCTTACCCTTATCATTTTAAAAAGGGCCTTGAAGTAATACACAGGCTTCAATTTGGGACCTGAACCTCACCTTGAACAAAAACTTTCAGTCTGAACCAGTAATCCTAAAGCAAACACTGTTAAAGTCTAACTTCCTGCTTTAGATGACCAGCAGCTCATCCTTCATGAAGATGTCTGCAAATATTAAACCAAATAAAGCAACCATCACATGCACACAAAATCTTTACCTCTCTTCAGTGCAGTGTTAATTTCGTTGACGTTAATGATGACGAAATATGTTCATCAACGAACCTTTTTTTCATGACGAAAACGAGATGGTGACAAGCTAAAAAATAGCTCCTTGGTGACAAATATATAACGAGAAGTATGTGTAGTTTGGTCACGGCGAGACGAAAATGTTAATGGTTGACTAATGGACAGAATAAAATACACAACATTTTTTTGACAGAATAAACATTCAGTCTATTGAGCAAAAGCTTGTGTGCAGCAACCGCGCTTCCAGCCTCATTTATTTATGTACGTCACCATGGATACGGTATACGCAGTGTAGGCACAGGTGCTAACGGGACCAACAGTGTATCTGGTAAATGACCCCACTAATAATGTCTGGATTGTTATAAAACTTCTAAAGTAGTACAAATAGGCTCTTAACTCATAAATCAATGCATTGGAAAGTTTATAAGTACACCAGGAGTTTATTAAAATAACAATTACCTGATGGCTTTTACTCTGCTGCTAATGGTAAAGCTGTAAACATCTCGCGCGGCCACACAGTATTTCAGTGGTTGCGCGATATTTCGACGGTATTTACAATGTGTAAGTTTTACATCATACCACTTAATCAATCAATCTTTATTTGTATAGCGCCAAATCACAACAAAGTTATCTCAAGGCACTTTACACATAGAGCAGCTTCTAAACCGAACTCTTCAGGTTTTAACTTTAAAGAGACCCAACATTCCCACATGAGACACAGTGGAGAGAAAAAACTCCCTTTTAACAGGAAGTAACCTCAGAACCAGACTCAGAGTGGGAGAACATCTGCCTCGACTGGTTGGGGTTGAGAGGAGAGAAAGGAAGGATAGAGGAGAGAGGCACAATGAAAATCAACAATGGAGCCAGATGGTCCGGGACTGGAATCCGTCATCCGGATGTCTACAGGCCCAGATTACCTGTAGGACGAGAAAGCAGAGCCAGAAACCAGAAACCAGAAAGACAACTTCCGGGGAAGAAGTTTAGGTTATTGAATGCATTAATAGAACATGAGTGTTAATGGATATAGATAGGTAGAGAGAGAGAGAGGGAGGAGGAGGAGAGAGAGGCCCGGTGCATCATGGGGGTGGGGGTCCCCCGGCAATCTAAGCCTATGGCAGCATAAGTTAAGAGCTCAAAGAGCCCTAACTATAAGCTTTATCAAAAAGGAAAGTTTTTAGCCTACTCTTAAATGTAGGGAGGGTGTCTGCCCCACCACTTAAATGTTCTAAATTATGGTGGCATAATACACAATGTCTGGCTGTGCAAAATAAAGCCAATATTGAAAAGAAAGAATGTTGAATGTTTCTTGACTGTCGGTGTAATAACCAGTGATTCCACAGTACTGTCATCAATTTTACATGTGGGCAATGAGTCCTCAGATCAACAAGTACTGCATGGTAGCATTTCATCTCCATTAAAATGCCTGTCAAAAGTAACACTGCTTCAGTGATGACACTTACTCTTAAACAGTAAGAATGTCAAAGGAGACAGAAACCTCCTTATTAAATCAAAGTGGACCAATCTCATTTTAACCCTCCTGTTGTCCTCAGGTCAAGGAAGGAAGGAAGGAAGGGAGGGAGGAAGGAAGGGAGGAAGGGAGGGAGGAAGGAATGAGGAAGGAAAGGGAGGAAATAAGGAAGGAAAGGGGGGAAAGAAGGAAGGAAGGAAAGGAGTAAGGAGGGAGGGAGGAAAAGAGGAAGGAGGGGAGGAAAGAAGGAAGGAAGGAAAGGAGTAAGGAGGGAGGGAGGAAAAGAGGAAGGAGAGAAGGAAGGAAGGAAAGAAGGAAGGGAGGAGAGGAGGAGGGAGGGAGGAAGGACAGATGGAAGGAAGGAAGGAAGAAGAAAGGGGGATGGAGGAAGGAAGGGAGGAGAGAAGGAAGGGAGGAAGGAAGGGAGGGAGGAAGGAATGAGGAAGGAAAGGGAGGAAAGAAGGAAGGAAAGGGAGGAAAGAAGGAAGGAAGGAAAGGAGTAAGGAGGGAGGGAGGAAAAGAGGAAGGAGAGAAGGAAGGAAGGAAAGAAGGAAGGGAGGAGAGGAGGAGGGAGGGAGGAAGGACAGATGGAAGGAAGGAAGGAAGAAGAAAGGGGGATGGAGGAAGGAAGGGAGGAGAGAAGGAGGGATGGAGGAAATAAGGAACGAGGGAGGGAGAAAGGAAAAGAGGAAGGGAAGAAAGAAGGCAGGCAGGGAGGAAAGGAAGGAAGGAAGGAAGGAAGGTAGGGGGGAGGAAAGAAAGAGAGAAGGAAGGAAGGAAGGAAGGAAGGAAGGAATATAATTATTTGCCCTATAAAGGGGTTAATAGTTGAGGGGAGTCTCTGAAAGCGTCACATGACCAGAGGCTCTGTGTTTGTGTTGTCCTCCGAGCCGAGGTATAAACTCTGTGTGTGCTTTGCTTAGCCACCGTTTCTAATCAGGTCTCACGCATGGACGGATGGCCGCTAGCTGTCGTCACGGAAACAGCTGAAACATTGCTACCTGCCATGTCCTTGGTAACCTTAGGAACTGAGGGTTACACCTAGCTGTTTGGTCAGCTGCCCACGACACATTAGCCTCTGCACACATCCTCTCTGATAGGTCACATAAAAAAATATCACACTGTTGCTGTTTGCTTCTTTCCTTTCCCCCCTTCCTTCCTCCCTCCTTTCCTTCCTTCCCTCCTCCCTTCCTTCCTCCCTCCTTTCCTTCCTCTGCACACATCCTCTCTGATAGGTCAAGCTTTGAGGAGAAACCCAGAAACTGTGATTAAACTTTATGTTCCTGTAGATAAAAAGTTATAGAATAGAATAAATAGGTAGACATTCACCTAAATTTATATATATATGGAAGGGAAGATTGAAGGAAGGAAGGAAAGGGGGGAAGAAGGAAGGAGGGAGGAAAGGAAAGAAGGAACAGTCAAAACAAGACAAGTCAGACAGACAGGTCAATTTGACCTGGGAGGACGACACGAAGGTTAAACCCTCCTGTTGTCCTCGAGTCAAGGAAGGAAGGGAGGAAGGAAGAAGGAAAGGAGGGAGGGAGGGAGGAAGAAGGAGGGAGAGAGGAAGGAAGGAAGGAAGGAAGGGGGGAAGAAAGAAGGAAGGAAGGATGAAGGAAGTAAGGAAGGTAGGAGGGAGGGAGGAAAAAAGGAAGGAGGGAGGGAGGGAGAAAGAAAAAGAGGAAGGGAGGAAAGAAGGAAGTGAGGAAGGAAAGAAGGAGGGAGGAAGGAAGGAAGGAAGGAAGGACAGACAGAAGGAAGGAAGGAAGGGAGGAAAGAACGAACCGTCAAAACGTGTGTAACTGTAAATGTTGCTTCTCTACGTCTCTGCAGGCTGTTTTCCTCTCAGATCAGATTACAGCTAGAGGCAACACTGTCCTTCTATAGCTGGAGGTCTAAGAGTTGATATATCACATGACAAGATACTGCTTTAATATAACACATCAGCTCCCACCTAAATAATACCTTGACTATGTGTCACAGCAAAGATTCACTATCTGAAAGCACTTAGAGTTAGTTTGAGGCCTTTCATCTCTTTTTCTGTTGCTGCAGGAAGGAAGGAAGGAAGGAAGGAAGGAAGGAAGGAAGGAAAAGACAGACAAAAGGAAGGAAGAAAAGACAGATAGTGAAGGATGGACAGATAGACAGACAGACAGACGGGAGGAACAAAGAAAGGGAGGAAGGACAGATGGAAGGAAAGACAGGAAGGAAGGAAGGAATGAAGAAAGGAAAAAAGGAAGGTAGAGAGGAAGGACGGAAGAAAGACAGCAAGGAAGGAAGGAAAAAAGGAAGGAAGGTAGGGAGGAAGGACAGAAGAAAGACAGCAAAGAAGGAAGGAAAAAAGGAAGGTAGGGAGGAAGGACAGAAGGAAGAAAGGAAGGTAGGGAGGAAGGACGGAAGAAAGACAGCAAGGAAGGAAGGAAAAAAGGAAGGTAGGGAGGAAGGACAGAAGGAAGAAAGGAAAAAAGGAAGGTAGAGAGGAAGGACGGAAGAAAGACAGCAAGGACGGAAGGAAGGTAGGGAGGAAGGACGGAAGGAAGGTAGGGAGGAAGGACAGAAGGAAGAAAGGAAAAAAGGAAGGTAGAGAGGAAGGACGGAAGAAAGACAGCAAGGAAGGACGGAAGAAAGACAGCAAGGAAGATAGGGAGGAAGGACAGAAGGAAGAAAGGAAAAAAGGAAGGTAGAGAGGAAGGACAGAAGGAAGACAGCAAGGAAGGAAGGTAGGGAGGAAGGACAGAAGGAAGAAAGCAAGGAAGGAAGGAAAAAAGGAAGGTAGGGAGGACAGAAGAAAGACAGCTTCTTCCTCCCTTCCTTCCTTGACTCGAGGACAACAGGAGGGTTACCATAGAAACGCTGGACTCTCTTATAGGTTTATATTATAACCAACAGTTTTTATTATTTCAACGTTATTCTTTCTGAGAAATAATTCTTTTTCACATCATTTTGACCCGACAGGCTATAAATACTGCAGAACCCACGAGCCTCAGCTACTGCTACGAGGAAGAAGACAATCACAGATGGTTTATACTCCGTCATAGAGATGAGAAATATGAAGAGAAAGATTCCCACTGTCAGAGTCTCTGAGGTTTAATGAAAGATGAGCTGGTGGTGTGAGGCTTTATACTCTGCACTGAAAGATTTACTATATATCCATTACATTACATTTGGGTTTCATTATATTATACTGGACTTAACCCTCCTGTGGTCCTCGAGTCAAGGAAGGAAGGAAGGGAGGGAGGAAGGATTGAAGGAGGGAGGGAGGGAGGAAAGAAGGAAGTATGGAAGGGAGAATTGAAGGAGGGAGGGAGGAAGGAAAGGAAGGAAAGAAGGGAGAATTGAAGGAGGGAAGGAAGGAAAAGGAGGGAGGAAGAAAGGATGGAAGGGATGATTGAAGGAAGGAAGGAAAGGAGGGAAGAAGGAAGGAAAGGAGGAAAGGGATGATGGAAGGGATGATTGAAGGAAGGAAGGAAGAAAGGATGGAAGGGATGATTGAAGGAAGGAAGGAAGGGAAGGAAGAAAAGGAGGGAGGAAGGAAGGATGGGAGGGAGGGAGGGAGTAATAAGGAAGAAAGGAGGGAGGAAGGAAGGAAGGAAGAAGCAAGCAAGGAAGGAAAGGAGGGAGGAAGGAAGGAAGGAAGGAAATGAGGGAGGAAGGAGGGAAGGAGAAAGAAAAAGAGGAAGGAAGCAAGGAAGGAAGGGAGGAAAGAAGGAAGGATGGAAGGGAGAATTGAAGGAGGGAGGAAGGAAGTAAGGAAGAAGCAAGCAAGGAAGGAAAGGAGGGAGGAAGGAAGGAAGGAAATGAGGGAGGAAGGAGGGAAGGAGAAAGAAAAAGAGGAAGGAAGCAAGGAAGGACAGGAAAGGAGGGAGGAAGGAAGGAAGGAAAGGAGGGAGAGAGAAAGAAAAAGGAAGGAAGCAAAGAAGGACAGAGGAAGGAAGGAGGGATGGAAAGAGGGAGGGAGGGAGAATGGAAAACAGGAAGGAAGGAGAGAAGGAAAGAGGGGGGAGGGAGGAAAAGAGGAATGGAGGAAGGAAGGAGGGAAGGAAAGAAGAAGGAGGGAGGAAAGAAGGAACAGTCAAAACAGACTGGGTCAATTTGACTTCCTTTCTTCCTTCTTCCTCTCCTCCCCTCTTTCTTTGCTCCCTCCTCCTTCCATCCTTCTTTGCTTCCTTCTTTCCTTACTCCCTCCCTCCTTACTCCCTTCCTTCCTTCCTTTTCTCCTTACTCCTTCCTTCATTCCTTCACTCCTAAATTCCTTCCTCTTTCCATCCTTCCTCCTTTCCTTCCTTCCTCCTTTCCTTCTTTCCTTTCCTTCCTTCCTTCCTTCCTTCCTTCCTCCCTTTCTTCTCTCCTTACTTCCTTCCTCTTTTCCTCCTTACTCCTTTCCTTCCTTCCTTCTTCCTGTCCTTCCTTCTGTCCGTCCCTGACCTGAGGACAACAGGAGGGTTAAAAACAACTGAAAGGCAGTTATCTATCGGCCCAGTGCGTCTGTGCAGCATCACCCTTGGTTGCTTGGTAACCACACTGTGACAGCAAGACCCAAGGAAGTCATTACTGAGCTGTTTGTCAAAATGTTCAACTATTTTATTTTTTTATTTTTTTATTTATTGCATCCTGACGCAGTTCGGTGTTGTGCATCACTGCCGGCGTTCGGCATGAATCATCCATCAAACTCGCTCTGTCTTTTAAAGAGTAAAGAGCAGCTTGCAGGTTTGCTTCCTGTGGAGTCCTGACACAACCACAGGTATTCACAATGATGAAAATGGTCAAATGCAAAAAATAAAAAACCATGTTAGAGAAATATACCTTCATTATTATGTTGGATATATCTGTTACACTTTTAAGACCGTGTAAAGTGAATTCAGACATTTTCTTCTAAACACATTAAATAGGTCATAAATGTATTTCTAAAAAAGGTGTAAAAAGCATTTCAACCATTTAGATTTGAATTGTGGAGCTAGGCTTCACAAACTGTGTTTCAACATTTCTGTGTTCAGGATTTAGTGATTAGCATAAACCCGCCCCTGCTGCTGTAGAGGTATAAATACATTCAGCACACACTACTACTACTACAGTCTACAGTTAGCTGAGTTAGCCGCCGAGCTAGCAGCAGAAAGCTCTCAGACGTACCGTCCATGTTTCTGGTAGAGGTGGTGACTTTGATTGACAGGTGACACTTGGTAGGGGGCGGGGCTTCAGCGTTTGGGAGCAGAGAAAGAGGCTGATTTTTACACAACTTTGAAGCCTAATTTCATATATTTGGTGATTTTTTTAATCATTGAAATTTGGCAGGGTGGTTAACAACACACTTTTCTGTGGTATGTCAAACTCAGAACACATATTTATTCTGACTTTACACAGACTTTAAGATAACACAGCCTTTACTCTTTTTATGACGCAACTGTGTTACCTCTATATGAACTCTTTATTAGGAATTCATGAATTCATCAGGACTGAAAAAGTACTAAAATGTCTGTCTTCTCACAGATCCAGCTGGTGTTTCCTGTTATCTAATCATAAAAATTCATCAACTCTCTGCTCCCTGAAAGCTTCATTATGATTAATCATGTTTATCTGTGACTGGTGGAGTCTTCATGAATGACTGTATAGATCAGAACAGTGTGTAAAGCAGGGGAGTCAAACTCATTTTCATTCAAGGGCCACATACTGCCTAATTTAATCTCACGTGGGCCGGATCATTAAAAGGAAGGAAGGAAGGAAGGAAGGAAAAGAAGACAGGAAGGAAGGAAATAGGGAAGGAAGGAAATAGGGAAGGAAGGAAAATAAGACAGGAAGGAAGAAAAAGAAGGAAGGACGGACAGATGGAAGGAAGAAAGGGAGGAAGGAAATAGGGAAGGAAGGAAGGAAGGAAGGAAAATAAGACAGGAAGGAAGAAAAAGAAGACCGGAAGGAAGGAAAGACAGATGGAAGGAAGAAAGGAAGGAAGGAAATAGGGAAGGAAAGAAGGAAGGAAGAAAAAGAAGTCAGAAAGGAAGGAAGTGAGGAATAAGGAAAGTGGGCCGGATCGGACCCCTCAGCGGGCCGGATCTGGCCCACGGGCCGCATGTTTGACATCCCTGGTGTAAAGGGTTAAAAATGATCATATTGAAGCAGCTTTCATTCTTCCTCCTCCTCCTCCTCCTCCTCCTCCTCCTCCTCTTCATTGTATTCTGCTTTTCATATAATATCCCAGTAAATCTCTGCACCTTCACTCACAGTCTCAGACACAAATCATTAAACCTGCGTGCTATTGTCTGGGCGATTTCCAGGTGTATGAAAACTGCTCCGGTCTTTGTGAGGAGGACGAGGATGATGATGATGATGATGATGCTGATAACACATTCACCTAAATTGAAATGTTTAACTTCAGACATTTTGAACCGCAATAATGTCCAACAACTGCTGCAGACCTGGAGAATAGGAAGATGCTTTTATATCTTCTTTTTATAATCATAGCTGCATTACCTCGAAATAGAACTAAAGGAAAACTGATTTATGTTTTAGGGGTTTTTATTTTTATGTAACAGGTTTAATAACTGGCTTCAGATGAAATGGGAGGGAGGTGAAGGAGAGAAGGGAGGAAGAAGGAAGGAAAGGAGGGAGGAAGAAGGAGGGAGGGAGGAAGGAAGGAGGGAAGGGAGGAAGAAGGAAGGAAAGGAGGGAGGGAGGAAGGAGGGAAGGATGGAAAGGAGGGAGGGAGGGAGGGAGGGAGGGAGAGAGGAAGGGAAGGAGGGAGAAGGAAGGAAAGGAGTAAGGAGGAAGGAAGGAAGGAAGGAAGGAAGGAAGGAAGGAAGGAAGGAAGGAAGGAAGGAAGGAACAGTCAAACGGAAGGAAGGAAGGAACAGTCAAACGGAAGGAAGGAGGGAGGGAGGGAGGAAAAGAGGAAGGAAGGAAGAAAGGGAGGGAGGGAGAAGGAAGGAAAGGAGGGAGAGAGGGAGGGAGGAAGGAAGGACAGGAGGGACGAAGGAAAGGAGGGAGGAAGGAAGGAAGGAAGGAAGAAAGGGATGGAGGGAGAAGGGAGGGAGGAAGGAGGGAAGGAAGGACAGGAGGGATGAAGGAATGTAGGAAAGGAGGAAGGGAGGAAAGAAGGAACAGTCAACTGCTGCTGACCTGGAGAATAGGAAGATGCCTTTTCTCTTCTTTTTATAATCATAGCTGCATTACCTTGAAATAGAACTAAAGGAAAACTGATTTGTGTTTTAGGGGTTTTTGTTTTTTATGTAACAGGTTTAACCCTTCTGTTGTCCTCGAGTCAAGGAAGGAAGGAAGAGAGGGAGGAAGGAAGGAATGGAAAGAAGGAAGGAAAGGAGGGAGTGAGGGAGGGAGGAAGGAAAGGAGGGAGGAAGGAAGGTGGGAAGGCAGAAGGGAGGAAAGGAAAGAAGGAAGGAAGGAAGGAAAGAAGGACAGAAAAGAAAGAGAGAAGGAGGGAGGGAGGAAAGAAGGAAGGGAGGAAGGA
Organism: Scomber japonicus; assembly: GCF_027409825.1. Classification (NCBI taxonomy): domain Eukaryota; kingdom Metazoa; phylum Chordata; class Actinopteri; order Scombriformes; family Scombridae; genus Scomber; species Scomber japonicus. The sequence continues at coordinate 32,334,975 of NC_070581.1, read as the reverse complement.
ATAAGGAAGGAAAGGAGGGAGGAAAGAAGGGAGGAAAGGAAAGAAGGAAGGAAAGGAGGGAGGAAAGAAGCAAAGAAAGGGGAATGGAGGAAGTACAGACGGAAGGAAGGGAGGAAAGAAGAATTAGACGGGGTCAATTTGACCCGGGAGGACGACATGAGGGTTAATAACTGGCTTCAGATGAAATGAGAATAAACTTTAAATAACAATCAACAAGAGACAATTACTGTTTTATTATTTATTTAATATTCATTGTTTTGTGTCTCACATATTCTTGCAGCTCTCCATATTAAAAAGAAAACCAAGATGAGTATTATCCTCCGTGGAGTTCGTCTTCTTTTTATAGTGGGTTGTTTAGTTTTTTGTTTTAACCCTCCTGTTGGAGGGAGTGAGGGAGGATGAAGGAAGGAGGGAAGGGAGGGAGGGAGGGAAGGGAGGAAGGAGGGAAGGAAGGAGGGAAGGGAGGGAAGGAAGGAAGGAAAGGAGGGAAGGGAGGCAGAAGGAAGGAAAGGAGGGATGAAGGAAGGAAGGAAAGAAGGAAGGAGGGAAGGGAGGAAGAAGGAAGGAAAGGAAGGAGGGAGGGACAGAGGAAGGGAGGAAGAAGGAAGGAAAGGAGGGAAAGGAGGAAGGAAGGGAGGGAGGGAGAAGGAAGGAAGGACAGGAGGGAGAGAGGGAGGGAGGAAGAAGGAAGGAAAGGAGAGAGAGAGGGAGGGAGGAAAAAGGAAGGAAAGGAGGGAGGGACGAAGGAAGAAGGAAGGAAAGGGAGGGAGGAAAGGAGACAGGATCAATTTGACCCGGGAGGACGACAGGAAGGTTAAATCAGTACAAGAAGTTTAGTTTCTTATCTTTTTAAAAACTGTTGAAATGTGATTGTGGTGATGTCATCGACTATAAAACACCAAGCTGAGACCTTTAAATCCCACTCTGCTCATTTTATGCCTTAACATTTAATATATTCACAATCTCCCATCAGATCTCTCTCTCACACACACACACACACACACACACACACACACACACACACACACACACACAGTTTCTTTAGTAAATGTATAATTCTGTTTAATTATAGGCTACTTGAATAGAGGTTATTTTCTCCCGCTACGGTCGGGGGCCATAAAGCATTCATGTTTTTATCGTATAATATTGCGTTGCCATGCCGATAGAATTTCAATGCCTTTTTTTTTTTAAAGTTATATTTTTAGAGCAAGAAGAATAGGACCAACAGAGGCAGCTTCATGGCCATTCTTAACCCTCCTGTTGTCCTTAAGTCAATGAAGGAAGGAAGGAAGGAAGGAAGGAAGGAACGGAGGGAGGAAGGAAGGAAGGAACGGAGGGAGGAAGGAAGGAAGGAAGGAAGGAAGAAGGGAGGAAGAAGAAAAGGAAGGAAGGGAGGAAGGAGGAAGGAAGGAAGAAGGGAGGAAGAAGAAAAGGAAGGAAGGAAGGGAGGAAGAAGAAAGGAAGGGAGGGAAGGAGGAAGTAAGGGAGGGAGGGAAGGAGGAAGGATGGGAGGGAGGGAGGGACGAAGGAAGGTAGGAGGGAAGGGAAGGAGGGAGGAAGGATGGAAGGGAGGAAGGACGAAAGGAGGAAGGGAGGAAAGAGAGAAGGAGGGTGGAAGGACAGACAGAAGGAAGGAAGGGAGGAAAGGAGGAACAGTCAAAACATCTCATCTCAACACATACTTCCTCTTTTCTTATCTCACTGACAGTCGAGTCTCTCCGCGTGTCCGAATGCACGGATTTTGATTGGCTGCTTAGCGTCATGTGAGCAGATTGGCTACGCTCATTGGTCTGTGCTCCACTTTTACCGTAATAGCTGGAGAAGCTGCACCCGTTAAAATAGAAAACGCTCTGTCAAAATGTCTTTATATGTCATTATAGCTTTAACTTTGACCATAATCTTAAATTTTAACCAAGTACCTTTAGAGGAATTTATTGACATCATGAGATATATGATTCTTTGTCTCACTAAAAGTTATTTGTGAGAATAAGTGTGAGTGGGAAGTGTTGGATGTTGTTCAAAGTCCAGCAAAGAAAAACAGCAAACACTATTTCCAAGGTTAAAAATTACCTCTTTCTGTCTTTCTTTCTATTTCTTTATTTCTTTTGGTTTTATTGCGACAGCTTTTGAAGGCAAGGACAAACGATAGAGCTGTGAACATCAAATCAACCAATTATACGGTTTAGATTGAAGGATTTATCAATAATGACATAACCAGATTGTCTATTACAACCAAGGACACATAAATCATTTCCCCAGAAAACTAAAAACCAGCTCTGCAGTTCCTCTCAACTCTGTGTGAGAGTTTTAACATATTTTAGCTCACTTTGGTTTTTCATTTTAAAACTTTTCCACCGGGTCCGTCAGCGCTACGGTTTAGCTCCGTCCTCTGCTCGGTGTCAACTCACACCGGGAGCGTTACAGCAGCGGAACTCTGGGAGAGAAATCTGCCTTTTAAAATGAAGTTGCACTGCTAATACAGTAATTACAGCAGCCCAATCAAATCTGAATGAGTGTCTTTAGCCTACCGTAATTGCTGTAGTAGCAGCACAATCAAATCTGAATGAGTGCCTTTAGCCTACCGTAATTGCTGTAGTAGCAGCACAATCAAATCTGAATGAGTGTCTTTAGCCTACCGTAATTACTGTAGTAGCAGCACAATCAAATCTGAACGAGTGCCTTTCGTCTACCGTAATTACTGTAGTAGCAGCTCAATCAAATCTGAACGAGAGCCTTTAGTCTACCGTAATTACTGTAGTAGCAGCACAACTAAATCTGAACGAGTGTCTTCAGTCTACCTTAATTACTGTAGTAGCAGCTCAATCAAATCTGAACGAGTGCCTTTCGTCTACCGTAATTACTGTAGTAGCAGCACAATCAAATCCGAATGAGTGCCTTTAGTCTACCGTAATTACTGTAGTAGCAGCACAACTAAATCTGAACGAGTGCCTTTCGTCTACCGTAATTACTGTAGTAGCAGCACAATCAAATCCGAACGAGAGCCTTTAGTCTACCGTAATTACTGTAGTAGCAGCTCAATCAAATCTGAATGAGTGCCTTTAGTCTACCGTAATTACTGTAGTAGCAGCACAACTAAACGGCCCGATTTTGTTAACTTACTTTTCTTAGATGTTTGTGCTTACGTCATGTGTCAGTAGCTACGTAGCTAGATGGAGTCTTTATCTGTTTTATTCCTGTTTGTTGCTGAAATACGATCGGGAGGCTGCACGGGTTGTTTTATTTTGAAAGGCTAGAAGTTTTATTATTATGCCGATTCTGTGTCTGACTTCCTGTCTGGTGCAATCTGCTCTGTTGAGCTTGTCGCGAGTTAGAAACGGCTCCGTCAAAAATAGAAATGCTGCGGATTGATAGCTGCTGAGACGCTAGCGGTGGAAACACTCTCATTGATTATAGAGGCACCTATCAGCTCCGGTGACAGCGGCAGACCCGGTTGAAATTGGGTTTAGGTTCAGTCTATGCAGGGAGTTCTGGTCCTCTGAAATGAAGCCAACCAGGAAGTAACTTAGAGCTGCATTCTATCAAAAGGCCACCAGGGGGCGACCGTCTCTATACAAGTCAATGGAGAATTCACCAACTTCTCACTTGATTTCTAACCTCAGTAAACGTTTTCAAAATGTGTTTATGGTCTCAATCGCTAGTTTAAAGCCTTCTTCAATGCAGTATGATGTTCATTTGGGACATTTTGGCCTCCCTGATTTTATATGTGATGATAAAGCAGGGTATGCATTAGGGCGTGACTACGTCCTGATTGACAGGTTGATTGACCAATGTCCTCGAGATCCAGCCCTCGTAACCATAGCAACCTCCCCCGCTCCAAACTGTAACAAATCACTATTGAAATAGTTTTTAAATGTGTATGTCTGTATTGTAAAAGCTGGTTTTATAATTGAATCATTTCTTCTCTCAATTATAAAACCAGTGCTCAGCGAAGCAGATCTCAGGCATGCTTAACTGTACTTACCCCTCAGGTTGATACTGAACTTGCCTTTTAATACTTTGCATCTTATAAATGGAATAAATTACAGATGATTTAAACACACATCTTAAATGTCTTATATCCCAGAGGCCGATTTTAAACTTTTAACCTCTAGTTTATTCAGTGATTGTTTCTGGCTCTAATGCAGCGTGTGCTTTTATTAAGCCTCACTACGCTTGTTTTCTGTCTATGTGAAAACAGGAAGGACAGAAGGAAGGAAATGAGGAAGGAGGAAAAGAGGAAGGAAGTGAGGAAGGAGGAAAAGAGGAAGGAAGTGAGGAAGGAGGAAAAAAGGAAGGAAGGAAGGAGAGAAGGGAGGGAGGAAGGAAGGAGAGAAGGAAGGAAGGAAGGAGAGAAGGAAGGAAGGAAGGAAGGAAGGAAGGAAGGGAAGGAGTAAGGGAGGAAAGAAGCAAGGAAGGAAGGAAAGGAATAATGACGAAAAGAGGAAGGAAATTAGGAGAAAGGAAGGAAGGAAGGACGGACACAAGGAAAAGAGGAAGGAAGTAAGGAGAGAAGGGAGGAAGGAGAGAAGGAAGGGAGGGAGGAAGGAGAGAAGGAAGGGAGGAAGGAAGGAGAGAAGGAACGAAGGAAGGGAAGGAGTGAGGTTAGAAAGAAGCAAGGAAGGATTGAAAGGAATAATGACGAAAAGAGGAAGGAAATTAGGAGAAAGGAAGGAAGGAAGGAAGGAAAGGAATAATGACGAAAAGAGGAAGGAAGGAAGGAAGGAAAGGAATAATGACGAAAAGAGGAAGGAAGGAAGGAGAGAAGGAAGGAAGGAGTAAGGGAGGAAAGAAGCAAGGAAGGAAGGAAAGGAATAATGATGAACAGATGAAGGAAATTAGGAGAGAAGGAAGGAAAGGAGGAAAGAAGGAGGGAGGAAGGAAGGAAGGTAAGGAGGGAGGAAGGAAGGAGAGAAAGAAGGGAGGAAGGAAAGAAAGGTTTCTTATGAGTCACAATGTATTTTGGATCAAACTGCAAAAAAAAGGACAAAATCTTTTATAATAACCAACTTTTTCTTTTCAGGTTTTCACAGCATGCACTCCTTATTTGAAAATGGGAATTATGAGGTTTGCAAATGGGAAATCAATCTCTCTTTTGTTCAGTCGATGCTTTCATTCATCCCTCCTCCCTCCTACATGCAGAACCAAACCATTAGTGAGGCAATCCAACTCAGGTCAAGGAAGGACAGAAGGAAGGAAATGAAGAAGGAGGAAAAGAGGAAGGAAGGAAGGAAGGAGAGAAGGAAGGGAGGAAGGAAGGGAGGAAGGGAAGGAGTAAGGGAGGAAAGAAGCAAGGAAGGAAGGAAAGGAATAATGATGAAAAGAGAAAGGAAATTAGGAGAAAGGAAGGACAGAAGGAAAAGAGGAAGGAAGTAAGGAGAGAAGGAAGGAAGGAAGGAAGGGAAGGAGTAAGGGAGGAAAGAAGCAAGGAAGTGAGGAAGGAGGAAAAGAGGAAGGAAGGAAGGACAGAAGGAAAAGAGGAAGGAAAGAAGGAAGGAAGGAAAGGAATAATGACGAAAAGAGGAAGGAAGGAGAGAAGGGAGGGAGGAAGGAAGGAGAGAAGGAAGGAAGGAAGGAAGGAAGGAAGGGAAGGAGTAAGGGAGGAAAGAAGCAAGGAAGGAAGGAAAGGAGTAATGACGAAAAGAGGAAGGAAGGAAGGAGAGAAGGAAGGAAGGAAGGAAGGGAAGGAGTAAGGGAGGAAAGAAGCAAGGAAGGAAGGAAAGGAATAATGACGAAAAGAGGAAGGAAATTAGGAGGAAGGAAGGACAGAAGGAAAAGAGGAAGGAAGTAAGGAGAGAAGGAAGGAAGGAAGGAAGGGAAGGAGTAAGGGAGGAAAGAAGCAAGGAAGTGAGGAAGGAGGAAAAGAGGAAGGAAGGAAGGACAGAAGGAAAAGAGGAAGGAAGGAAGGAAGGGAGGAAGGAAAGGAATAATGACGAAAAGAGGAAGGAAGGAGGGAGGAAGGAAGGAAGGAAAGGAGCGAGGAGGGAGGGAATAAGGAAGGAAGGAGGAAGGAAGGAAAGGAGTAAGGAAGGAAGGAAGGTAAGGAGGGAGGGAGGAAGGAGAGAAGGGAGGAAGGAAGGAAGGAAGGAAGGTAAGGAGGAAGGGAGGAAGGAAAGAAAGGTTTCTTATGAGTCACAATCAGTCACAAAGGACAAAATCTTTTATAATAACCAACTTTTTCTTTTCAGGTTTTCACAGCATGCACTCCTTATTTGAAAATGGGAATTATGAGGTTTGCAAATGGGAAATCAATCTCTCTTTTGTTCAGTCGATGCTTTCATTCATCCCTCCTCCCTCCTACATGCAGAACCAAACCATTAGTGAGGCAATCAGACCAACTCAGGTCAAGGAAGGAAGGAAATGAAGAAGGAGGAAAAGAGGAAGGAAGGAAGGAAGGAGAGAAGGAAGGGAGGAAGGAAGGGAGGAAGGAAGGAGAGAAGGAAGGGAGGAAGGGAAGGAGTAAGGGAGGAAAGAAGCAAGGAAGGAAGGAAAGGAATAATGACGAAAAGAGGAAGGAAATTATGATAAAGGAAGGAAGGAAGTAAGGAGAGAAGGAAGTAAGGAGAGAAGGAAGGGAGGAAGGAAGGAGAGAAGGAAAAGAGGAAGGAAGGACAGAAGGAAAAGAGGAAGGAAGTAAGGAGAGAAGGAAGGAAAGGAGTGAGGAAGGAAGGAAGGAAGGACCGAAGGAAAAGAGGAAGGAAGGTAGGAGAGAAGGAAGGGAGGAAGGAAGGAGAGAAGGAAGGAAGGAAGGGAGGGAGTAAGGGAGGAAAGAAGCAAGGAAGGAAGGAAAGGAATAATGACAAAAAGAGGAAGGAAATTAGGAGAAAGGAAGGAAGGAAGGAAGGACAGAAGGAAAAGAGGAAGGAAGTAAGGAGAGAAGGAAGGAAGGAGAGAAGGAAGGAAGTAAGGAAGGGAAGGAGTAAGGGAGGAAATAATCAAGGAAGGAAGGAAAGGAATAATGACGAAAAGAGGAAGGAAATTAGGAGAGAAGGAAGGAAAGGAGGAAGGAAGGAGGGAGGAAGGAAGGACAGAAGAAATAGAGGAAGGAAGTAAGGAGAGAAGGAAGGGAGGAAGGAAGGAGAGAAGGAAGTAAGGAGAGAAGGAAGGAAGGAGAGAAGGAAGGAAGGAAGGGAAGGAGTAAGGGAGGAAAGAAGCAAGAAAGTGAGGAAGGAGGAAAAGAGGAAGGAAGGAAGGACAGAAGGAAAAGAGGAAGGAAGGAAGGAAGGAAGGAAAGGAATAATGACGAAAAGAGGAAGGAAATTAGGAGAGAAGGAAGGAAAGGAGTAAGGAAGGAGGGAGGAAGGAAGGACAGAAGAAATAGAGGAAGGAAGTAAGGAGAGAAGGAAGGGAGGAAGGAAGGAGAGAAGGAAGGAAGGAAAGGAGGGAGTAAGGGAGGAAATAATCAAGGAAGGAAGGAAAGGAATAATGACAAAAAGAGGAAGGAAATTAGGAGAGAAGGAAGGAAAGGAGTGAGGAAGGAAGGAAGGAAGGACCGAAGGAAAAGAGGAAGGAAGTAAGGAGAGAAGGAAGGGAGGAAGGAAGGAGAGAAGGAAGGAAGGAAGGAAGGGAGGGAGTAAGGGAGGAAAGAAGCAAGGAAGGGAGGAAAGAAGCAAGGAAGGAAGGAAAGGAATAATGACAAAAAGAGGAAGGAAATTAGGAGAAAGGAAGGAAGGAAGGACAGAAGGAAGGAAGGAAGGAGAGAAGGAAAAGAGGATGGAAGTAAGGAGAGAAGGAAGGAAGGAGAGAAGGAAGGGAGGAAGGAAAAAATAATATCGAAAAGAGGAAGGAACCCTCCTCCCTCCTACATGCAGACTATGTTCCTACTCAATATATTGATTTCCTCCTTTTTGTTTGAAGGAAGGAAGGGAGGGAGTAAGGGAGGAAAGAAGCAAGGAAGGAAGGAAAGGAATAATGACGAAAAGAGGAAGGAAATTATGATAAAGGAAGGAAGGAAGTAAGGAGAGAAGGAAGTAAGGAGAGAAGGAAGGGAGGAAGGAAGGAGAGAAGGAAAAGAGGAAGGAAGGACAGAAGGAAAAGAGGAAGGAAGTAAGGAGAGAAGGAAGGAAGGAGAGAAGGAAGGGAGGAAGGAAGGGAAGGAGTAAGGGAGGAAATAATCAAGGAAGGAAGGAAAGGAATAATGACGAAAAGAGGAAGGAAATTAGGAGAGAAGGAAGGAAAGGAGTAAGGAAGGAGGGAGGAAGGAAGGAAGGAAGGAAGGACAGAAGAAATAGAGGAAGGAAGTAAGGAGAGAAGGAAGGGAGGAAGGAAGGAGAGAAGGAAGGAAGGAAAGGAGGGAGTAAGGGAGGAATTAAGCAAGGAAGGGAGGAATTAAGCAAGGAAGGGAGGAAAGAAGCAAGGAAGGAAGGAAAGGAATAATGACAAAAAGAGGAAGGAAATTAGGAGAGAAGGAAGGAAAGGAGTAAGGAAGGAGGGAGGAAGGAAGGACAGAAGAAATAGAGGAAGGAAGTAAGGAGAGAAGGAAGGAAGGAGAGAAGGAAGGGAGGAAGGAAAAGAATAATATCGAAAAGAGGAAGGAACCCTCCTCCCTCCTACATGCAGACTATGTTCCTACTCAATATATTGATTTCCTCCTTTTTGTTCCACTCATAATTACCAGAGCTGCTGCTGGCATGAAGGAAGCTCAGGCTGGGAGACATCATTTGGTTTCTTTCTCTATTGCTTTCTCCAACATGGTAATTGTGTATTTTTCAGAGAAGCACACACACACACACACACACACACACACACACACACACACACACACACACACACAGGTAAACACGATGCAAGACGCTCAGCAGTAAAGAAGGTGATTAAATTTAGTCACAATTTCATTTGGCGTAGTCAGAAATGTGATGAAACAAGGTCTAAAATGATCAAGGTTACTGTAATGGATATAGTGTGTGTGTGTGTGTGTGTGTGTGTGTGTGTGTGTGTGTGTGTGTGTGTGTGTATGTGTCTGTGTGTGTATGTGTGTGTGTGTGTGTGTCTGTGTCTATATGTGTGTCTATGTGTGTGTGTGTGTGTCTATGTGTGTGTGTGTGTGTATGTGCGTATGTGTGTGTGTGTGTATGTGTCTAAGTGTGTGTCTATCTGTGTGTGTGTGTGTGTCTATGTGTGTGTGTGTCTGTGTCTATGTGTGTGTGTGTATGTGTCTATGTGTGTGTGTGTGTCTATGTGTGTGTGTGTGTCTATGTGTGTGTGTGTGTGTGTGTGTGTGTGTCTATGTGTCTAAGTGTGTGTCTATCTGTGTGTGTGTGTGTGTGTGTGTGTGTGTGTGTGTGTGTGTGTGTGTGTGTGTCTATGTGTCTAAGTGTGTGTCTATCTGTGTGTGTGTGTGTGTGTGTGTGTGTGTGTGTGTGTCCGTGTGTGTTCGTGTGTGTGTCTATATGTGTGTGTGTGTGTGTGTCTATGTGTGTGTGTGTGTGTATGTATCTGTGTGTGTGTGTGTGTGTATGTATGTCTCTGTGTGTGTGTGTATGTGTCTATGTGTCTGTGTGTGTGTACGTGTGTCTGTGTGTGTATGTGTGTGTGTGTGTGTCTGTGTGTGTGTGTGTGTGTGTGTGTGTGTGTGTGTGTATCTATGCGTGTATCTTCTGGGAGCTTTTATATTCTTGGCATATTGTCAATGCATGTCCGTTTATCAGTGTTTGTGCAATCAGGCAGGCATGTGGCTGTCCCCCAGTGTGTGTGTGTGTGTGTGTGTGTGTGTGTGTGTGTGTGTGTGTGTGTGTGTGTGTGTGTCAAGGTGTGTGTGGTCGCTCCCGCCTGTGTGAGCACATGTCCGCCTCCATTAGGAGAATAAAGTAGTGCCAGCCTGCCTCCATTCATTGGGAACAAAAGGGGAATTTCATGTCCTGATGCTCTCTATCTCTCTTTAAAAAAGGAAAGGAAATGAATTCTGGACACATTGACTGAAGGAGGCAAGATAAACACAGCCATCTAATTACTAAATACAATGACAGGTTGTTTTTTTTTGTCATGGTAACACACACACACACACACACACACACACACACAGATCTCCCCACCTGGTCTAAAGCAAGAACCGATTACATCAGCAGACTGGGGGCCGGGCTAACGTTTATTAGCCGGCTAGCAGGGCTAACGTTCATTAGCCAATTAGCAGGGTTAACATTTATTAGCAGACTAGCGGGGCTAACGTTTATTAGCCAGTTAGTGGGGTTAAATTTTATTAGCCGGCTAGCAGGGCTAACGTTCATTAGCCAATTAGCAGGGTTAACATTTATTAGCAGACTAGCGGGGCTAACGTTTATTAGCCAGTTAGTGGGGTTAAATTTTATTAGCCGGCTAGTGGGGTTAGCGTTTATTAGCCGGCTAGCAGGATTAACGTTTATTAGCAGACTAGTGGGGCTAACATTTATTAGCCAGTTAGCGGGGTTAACGGTTATTAGCTGACTAGTGTGGCATTTACAGAGGGTTACAGATTTGTTGATTGAAAGTACTATATTTGTCTTTTTTTGCCAGAGCTGTCGTCTTCTTCTTCTTCTTCTTCTTCTTGGTTTCCGGCAGGCTAGATGCCTTGCGCCATGTTGCTGCCTCTCACTGGTGAATCATGGAAGTGCTTCAAAGGCGTGTGCTAGCTACGTTAATACAGTGACGTAATCGCGTGGCTCCTTACCGGTGGAAAAGCAACAGGTTCGTAAGAGGTGCTTGGATTAGCACCGACTGAGCACTGACTCTCACGAGACTTATTTTCCTGGAAACAAACGTATGGAAACAGTTTATTTTGGACATAGCCTAATAAGTTTTTCCGAAAGTGACTATAGCTATCGACATCAAACGAATGAGTGAAGCCTTGCATCATATTTCTGTGGAGCCTGACAAAAAAAGTGCAAGCCAAACATGGAAGACCCCTTTTTTGCTTAACCCTCCTGTTGTGTTCGAGTCAAGGAAGGGAGGAAGGAAAGGAGGGAAGAAGGGAAGGAAGGAAAGGAGGAAAGAAGGAAAGGAGAGAGGAAGGAAGGAAGGAAAGGAGGAAAGAAGGAAAGGAGAGAGGAAGGAAGGAAGGAAAGGAGGAAAGAAGGAAAGGAAGGAGGAAGGAAGGAAGAAAGGAGGGAAGAAGGGGAAGAAGGGAAGGAAGGAAAGGAGGAAAGAAGGAAAGGAGAGAGGAAGGAAGGAAGGAAAGGAGAGAGGAAGGAAGGAAGGAAAGGAGGAAAGAAGGAAAGGAAGGAGGAAGGAAGGAAGAAAGGAGGGAAGAAGGGGAAGAAGGGAAGGAAGGAAAGGAGGAAAGAAGGAAAGGAGAGAGGAAGGAAGGAAGGAAAGGAGGAAGGAAGGAAGGAAAGGAGGGAAGAAGGGAAAGGAGGGAAGAAGGGAAGGAAGGAAAGGAGGGAAAGGAGGAAAGAAGGAAAGGAGAGAGGAAGGAAGGAAGGAAAGGAGGAAAGAAGGAAAGGAGAGAGGAAGGAAGGAAGGAAAGGAGAGAGGAAGGAAGGAAGGAAAGGAGGAAAGAAGGAAAGGAAGGAGGAAGGAAGGAAGAAAGGAGGGAAGAAGGGAAGGAAGGAAAGGAGGAAAGAAGGAAAGGAGAGAGGAAGGAAGGAAGGAAAGGAGGAAGGAAGGAAGGAAAGGAGGGAAGAAGGGAAAGGAGGAAGGAAGGAAGCAAAGGAGCGAAGAAGGGAAGTAAGGAAAGGAGGGAAGAAGGGAAGGAAGGAAAGGAGGGAAGAAGGGAAGGAAGGAAAGGAGGAAAGAAGGAGGGAGGGAAGGAAGGAGGGAAGGAAGGAAGGAGGGAAGGAAGGAAGGAAGAGTCAAAACAGATGGGTCAATTTGACCCGGGAGCACAACATGAGGGTTAATGGCCCTTGAACAATTGCCCAGATTGCCTGTATGGTAAATCTGCTCATTTTAATTAATTAGGAATTTCATGATGAAAATGAAAAAAGGATAAAATTGAAATGTTCCTTAAGCACCTTTAATCCCAGTTGTTCTACTGAAAAAGAACCCTTTCTTAATTATTCTGCCTCTATGTGAGGACATTATTCACTTACAGACACAGACAGCACCAATAAGACAATAGGGGGAAGGTTTGCCCCCAAAATGGCCCCCCAAAATGATCATGGAAATATTATAATGAAGCTTTTCTTTTATTTTTTATGAATGACTTGGCTTGCTGATTTGTTATTTGAAAGCAATAGCTAACAGGTTATTTCGGTGAGAGAGAGAGAGAGAGAAACGGAGAGAAAGAGAGAGAGGGAAAGAGAGACCGAAAGAGAGAGAGAGACTGAGAGACCGAGAGAGAGAGAAAGAGAGAGAGAGAGACAGAAAGAGACAGAAAGAGAGAGAGAGACAGAAAGAGAGAGAGAGAGAGAGACAGAAAGAGACAGAAAGAGAGAGAGAGAGACAGAAAGAGAGAGAGAGACAGAGAGACAGAAAGAGAGAGAAAGAGACAGAAAGAGACAGAGAGTGAGAGAGACAGAAAGAGACAGAAAGAGAGAGAGAGACCGAAAGAGACTGAGAGACCGAGAGAGAGACAGAAAGAGACAGAAAGAGAGAGAGAGAGAGACAGAAAGAGACAGAGAGACAGAAAGAGAGAGAGAGAGAGAGACAGAAAGAGAGAGACAGACAGAGGGAGAGAGAGAGAGAGAGAGAGAGAGAGAGAGAGAGAGACAGAAAGAGAGAGAGAAAGAGACAGAAAGAGAGAGAGAGAGAAACAGACAGAGAGAGAGAGAGAGAGAGAGAGACAGAAAGAGAGAGAGAAAGAGACAGAAAGAGAAAGAGAGAGAGACAGAAAGAGAGAGAGAGGCAAAGAGACAGAGTGAGAGAGAGAGAGAGAGGCAGAGAGACCGAAAGAGAGAGAGAGAGAGACAGAAAGACCGAAAGAGACAGAGAGAGAGAGAGAGAGAGAGACAGACAGAGAGAGACAGAAAGAGAGAGAGAGATGACTCAGAGACCGAGAGAGAGAGCTCTGACACCTTCCTGAATTTTTCTCTGCTGGAAAAACAAAAGGGAAGTGATTTACATGTTGCTGTGGTGTACCTGAATACTTAAAAAAGCCTTTTGGTATTCTGGACCTGTTCCTATAAAGTCAAGGACATACTCACACATGAATAGCTGTGTGTATATAGAGTGTGTGTGTGTGTGTGTGTG
>NC_070581.1:32291877-32314377 GCF_027409825.1 Scomber japonicus | reverse complement strand
GAAGGAAGAAAGGAAAGGAAAGGAGTAAGGAGGGAGGGAGGGAGGGAGGAAAGGAGTAAGGATGAAAAGAGGAAGGAATTTAGGAGAGAAGGAAGGAAGGAAGGAAAAATGGAAGGAAGGGAGTAAGGAGGGAGGGAAGGAGGAAAGGAGGAAGGAAGAAAAGGAGGAAGGATGAAAAGAGGAAGGAATTTAGGAGAGAAGGAAGGAAGGAAGGAAAAATGGAAGGAAGGGAGTAAGGAGGGAGGGAAGGAGGAAAGGAGGAAAGAAGAAAAGGAGTAAGGATGAAAAGAGGAAGGAATTTAGGAGAGAAGGAAGGAAGGAGTAAGGAGGGAGGAAAGGAGGAAGGAAGGAAGGAAGGAAGGAAAGGAGTAAGGAGGAAAAGAGGAAGGAATTTAGGAGAGAAGGAAGGAAGGAGGGAGGGAGGAAGGGAGGGAGGAAAGGGCGAAGGAAGGAAGTAAGGAGGTAGGGGGAGGGAGGAAAGGGCGAAGGAAGGAAGTAAGGAGGGAGGGAGGGAAGGAGGATGGAAGGAAGGAAGGAAGGAAGTTAAGTTAAGGACGTTAGGAGTTATCATGTCACTTTTTTTAAATTGTATTGCCCAAAAAAAAAAAAAAAAAAAAAAGTAATTGAGTTGTATACTTAGTTGTTTTCGGCTTCTGCTCTTCTTTAACCCTCCTGTTGTCCTCTGGTCAAGGAAGGACAGGAGGAAGGAAGGGAGGAAAGAAGGAAGGAAGGAATGAGGAAGGAAGGAAGGAAGGAAAGGAATAAGGAGGGAGGGAGGAAAAGAGGACGAAAGGAAGGAGAGAAGGAAGGAAGGAAAGCAGAAAAGCAGGAAGGGAGGAGGAAGGAAGGAAGGAAGGAAGGAGGGAGGGAGGGAGGAATGAAGGAAGGAAAGGAGTAAGGAAGGAAGGAAAGGAGTAAGGATGAAAAGAGGAAGGAATTTAGGAGAGAAGGAAGGAAAGGAGTAAGGAGGGAGGGAGGGAAGAAAGGAGGAAGGAAGGAAGTAAGGAGGGAGGAAAGGAGGAAGGAAGGATGGAAGGAAGGAAGGAAGTTAAGTTAAGGAAGTTAGGAGTTATCATGTCATGAAAGGAGTGAGGAAGGAAGTGAGGAAAGAAGGAAGGAAAGGAGTAAGGAGGGAGGGAGGAAAAGAGGAAAGAAGGATGGAAGGAGGAGGGAGCAAAGAAAGAAGGAAGGAGGCGGAAAATGAAAGAAAATTTAAAGAAAGAGGGAGGAAAGAAGGAAGGGAGGAGGAAGGAAGGAAAGAAAGAAGGAACAGTCAAAATAGATGGGGTCACTTTGACCCGGGAGGACGACAGGAGGGTTAAGCTTCTTGGCCTGAGATGTTTTTCCGCCTCTGCTTCGCTGTAATTACCGATGACTCACTGATGTTAAAATGTCCTGGAATGAATCTTAGGACTAATATATGCAGAGTTTTTTGGTCTCTTATCTCCATTTACTGTGACTTCAGATAATAACGTCTCAGCTTCAAGGGTGGAAAAAGTTTTATGTAGATTTTGCAAAATGTGCCTGTTCTTTTTTTCTCCTTTTTAAAAAAAAGAGCCAGAAGGTGATGAAGTGGTTTTGTTTTATCGTATACAAGATATATTTATCTGGCTGATGAACCTTTTTAGGAAGAAAGTAAAGTAGCCCTTTAGATCCACAATGTGACGCTAATTTGTCCAAATAACACCTGTTTAAAGTTTTGTTCCTGAGAATTTGGAGCCGCTCAAGTTAGCCGTAGTGAGTAACGCACTTCCTGTCATTTTCACAAAATAAAACACCTGTTACCTTTTATTATTAAGAAAACCATAACGATAGAATTGGTGCTTTTATTTTGAAAACAGGAAGTGAACATACCCTCGCTGTAGCTAACTTGAAACCAGCGAGGTGGTGATCTGTGGGTTTTTTTTTCAGAAGTTGCATTGCATCTTGGGTAATGTGAGTGTGAGTAGCAGCGTTGCATCTTGGGTAATGTGAGTGTGAGTAGTAGCGTTGCATCTTGGGTAATGTGAGTGTGAGTAGTAGCGTTGCATCTTGGGTAATGTGAGTGTGAGTAGTAGCGTTGCATCTTGGGTAATGTGAGTGTTAGTAGCAGCGTTGCATCTTGGGTAATGTGAGTGTGAGTAGCAGCGTTGCATCTTGGGTAATGTGAGTGTGAATAGTAGCGTTGCATCTTGGGTAATGTGAGTGTGAGTAGTAGCGTTGCATCTTGGGTAATGTGAGTGTGAGTAGTAGCGTTGCATCTTGGGTAATGTGAGTGTGAGTAGTAGCGTTGCATCTTGGGTAATGTGAGTGTGAGTAGTAGCGTTGCGTCTTGGGTAATGTGAGTGTGAGTAGTAGCGTTGCATCTTGGGTAATGTGAGTGTGAGTAGTAGCGTTGCATCTTGGGTAATGTGAGTGTGAGTAGTAGCGTTGCATCTTGGATAATGTGAGTGTGAGTAGTAGCGTTGCATCTTGGGTAATGTGAGTGTGAGTAGCAGCGTTGCATCTTGGGTAATGTGAGTGTGAGTAGTAGCGTTGCATCTTGGGTAATGTGAGTGTGAGTAGTAGCGTTGCATCTTGGGTAATGTGAGTGTGAGTAGTAGCGTTGCATCTTGGGTAATGTGAGTGTGAGTAGTAGCGTTTCATCTTGGGTAATGTGAGTGTGAGTAGTAGCGTTGCATCTTGGGTAATGTGAGTGTGAGTAGTAGCGTTGCATCTTGGGTAATGTGAGTGTGAGTAGTCAGCTCTTGATGCATACTCTGCATTTCTGGAGAATCTAGTAAACCATCCAGGAACTTCTCACATACTCTAAATCATAGGTTATGGGGTCACTGGTTCTCCCAAACATGTCATCATTACATCTACTCAGATCTCAGGAGGAGCTTGAGCAGATGTGAGATCACTGGAGGTTTTAGGAGGGAGTTCATTGATG
The DNA here is from genome assembly GCF_027409825.1 of Scomber japonicus. Lineage (NCBI taxonomy): Eukaryota > Metazoa > Chordata > Actinopteri > Scombriformes > Scombridae > Scomber > Scomber japonicus. The sequence continues at coordinate 32,311,466 of NC_070581.1, read as the reverse complement.
AAACTGAAATTTGTGTTGGCCCTTTTACTAAAGAGCCAAACTCCATAATACATCATGAAAAGCAAAAAGTGTGGATCCCCTTTTTCACTTTCAGTTTCATTCAAATGTATTCATGTCCACATCTATCTCCATCTCTGATAAAACACTCCCTTCTTAATCTTGCTTTGGTCTTCCTTCATTAGTTTCTCCTCACCCACACACCAATGAGAATGTCAACAAGTGTCTCATTCAAAGTCCAGTAATTAACATCAGGGATGAGCTTCAACAGTCTCAACTTTAACTTAATGAGTTCATAAACGGCTGACCCAAGGCTTCCCTGAAAAGGTTAACTCTTCTAAAGTTCAGAAACTTTCTGACTGAGCAGCATTTACTTCTGATGAGTTTTTGCTCTGCAGAAAGTTTAATTAAATGACCACAGTTTTATCTGTTATTGTCCTGCCCGTAACTGCAAATAGAGGAGCCTGATGAGAAAATGGTCCTATGGGTCGTTTTGTATCGTGAAGGAAGGGTGATTTTAATTTAGTGAACTTCATTACATTCTCATCCAGCTATCAATCCTGACTTTTAAGACCTTCGATATTACAATGGGCACCTCACTGGTACATGCACAGAATACTTGGGGTCTAATTATAATCATAGTAAAATCTAAATTGCCAATACAAACCTATGGATGATATCGTAAAACAACTTTTAGCTTTTATTATTTTGTACATATCTGGAAGAAACCTTCAGAAAAAGAAAAACTGAATATCATGTACGAATCAGGACACAATGAAGGAACCGATGGGCTCAGGCTTACTCAGAGTCGTTTATTGCAGGCGGGGGTCAAAACCAGGCGGGGACCTCCGGTCCTCTGAAATGAGGCCAACGTGGAAGTAACTTAGAACTGCATTCTATCAAAAGGCCACCAGGGGGCGACCGTCTCTATACAAGTCAATGGAGAATTCACCAACTTCTCACTTGATTTCTAACCTCAGTAAACGTTTTCAAAATGTGTTTATGGTCTCAATCGCTAGTTTAAAGCCTTCTTCAATGCAGTATGATGTTCATTTGGGACATTTTGGCCTCCCTGATTTTATATGTGACGATAAAGCAGGGTATGCATTAGGGGCGTGGCTACGTCCTGATTGACAGGTTGATTGACCAATGTCCTCGAGATCCAGCCCTCGCAACCATAGCAACCTCCCCGCTCCGCCTCATGCCCATATAAGTAGAATCCGTGTTTTTATTTTTCCCAGCATGCACCTGAAATTTTCAAGATGGCGCTGCCTAGATTCAAAACTATTGGCTTCCGAGCAGCAGTCCACAAACCAATGGGTGACGTCACGGATGTTAGGTCCATTTCTTTTATACAGTCTATGGTCAAAACCAGGTAGGCAATTCAACAGGCAAAGGTACAATTAATCGGCAGGCTAAACTCGATGGTCGGGGAATCAAAACTGGTCACTCACAGGAAGATACTCAAGGAAATAATACGGGAGGGGGAAGACAATTATACACAGGTGAAACACATTAGGGTGGGGAAAGCTATCACACAGGCGGGAAACTTGACAGGAAGACAGGGGTAAGACGGTAGGACTTCAAAATAAAACAGGAAGTGGCGCAACAAGAACAGAAAATCAACTCAAACCCTAACAGACACTAACAGACCCTGACACTGAATGTTTGATACAAAAACAAGAAGAGAAAAAGAAGCTCTAGAATAAATGTCAGACTCTTAAATCACAAAAAGATAAAAGAATGGATGGACCTTAGCGTTGGAAAATCTTCCACATAGCGCATATTTTATGTTTTTCTTACATTTTATAAGCTGCTTTTCATCTTCAGACTTCCATGTGAGTAATGTCTGTCTGCAACTGTTGAAAAATGAATGAAGAAAGGAAGATGTTTATCCGCCCTCAATGCTTTCAAATTAAGATCATTGCTTAAAAAGTAACAAACACAATAAAAACACAATGATAAAGTGCGTGCTGCTGTTTCATGACATCTGCAACTGATAACAGAAAGAAACGAGAGCCGTGAATTATATTTCCCTCTTCTCATTTTTAAGTTTTTTTAAAAATCTGCTCACAACTGATAACAGGAGACAAAGAGCTATTGGATGAAATATTATCCTCTTTCCTTCCATCTCCATCTCTCTCTCTCTGTCTCTCGGTGTTATTAACTAATAAACAGCATATCCATAGAGATTATTTTATCAATGGAGGTCAAAGCTCTCCGAAAATATCCGTGGAAGCTTTTCAAATGTTCAAATATTTGTGCGAATAACTGAAGACACACGTCGGAAAAGATTACGTTGCTGGTAGATAACTGAAGGCTTCGTGGTGCTTTCTTAAAAAAACGAAGACATGAACAGGAAATACTTCAAAAAGGAAATCAAAAGTGTGAAAATGAAGTACAGGCATGAAGGAGAATTCAGTGTCTGATCTATACTGCAAAGCCTCCACAGTTTGAAATGGACAGGATGATTACACACTATTTAACACCATAATACATTATCCCTTTTATTTTTATTTTCTTTATGCATTTTGGCAGCAGTCAGTGGCAAAAGTTTTCAGTTTCTTTGTGAGAGGACAGATACTTCCCACATCAAAGGACTATAAAGCAGAGAGGAAGCTACAGTACAATTTGAGACACACCAAGTGATGAAAATGTATAAAGAACTTGACAGAAGAAGAATTAAAAAAATGAAAAGTGAGGTCTTTGTTCCTCTCATGTTGGGATGAAAGTCTTCATTTTCTCACAGTAGGAGTTCACAGCACAGCATGAGTTTATGAAAAGTAAAAAAAAAAAAAGCCAAAGTCAGAGTGAAAAGAAAGTAGATTATGCGTTACAGTGAAAAAATCTTTGATCAACTATGACTCGACACATCGGTGTTAATGTTGTCAGGCTTAATATAGGGTCAAATTAAGTTATAATAGATAATTACAGCTTGTATTATTTCACACAATGGTTTCAACAATTACTGTAGATCTCAGAAATAATATGCCAGAGTGGATAAAGATATAAGTATGCTTTATTAAAGGAGCGACTGTGCTAACGAAGTAGAGGTTAAAAGTCAAGAGCAGAGGTGTCAAACTCATTTTCATTCAAGGGCCACATACACACCAATTTGATTTTAGGAAGGAAGGAAGGAAGGAAGGACAGACAGTGATGGACGGAAGGACAGATAGTGAAGGACAGATAGACAGACGGAGGGAAGAAAGGGAGGAAGGACAGATAGAAGGAATGAACGAACGAACGAACGAACGAAGAAAGGAAAAAAGGAATGTAGGGAGGAAGGACAGACGGAAGGAAGACAGGAGGGAAGGAATGAAAAAAGGAAGGTAGGGAGGAAGGACAGATGGAAGAAAGGGAGTAAGGACAGATGGTAGGAAGACAGGAAGGATGGAATGAAAAAAGGAAGGTAGGAAGGACAGATGGAAGGAAGGTAGGAACAAAGAAAGGAAATAAGGAAGGTATGGAGGAAGGACAGGTGGAAGGAAGTAAGGAACGAAGAAAGGAAAAAAAGAAGGTAGGGAGAAAGGACAGATGGAAGAAAGGGAGGAAGGACAGATGGAAGGAAGGAAAAGAACACAGGAAGGAAAGTGACAGACGGATGGAAGGACAGACAGTGACGGACAGACAGACGGAAGGAAGGAAGGAAGGAAGGAAAGAAGGAAGAACAGAAGGAAGGTAGGGAGGAAGGACAGGTGGTAGGAAGGAAGGAACAAAGAAAGGAAATAAGGAAGGTATAGGGAGGAAGGACAGAAAGAAGAAAGGGAGGAAGGACAGATGGAAGGAAGGAAGGAAAAGAACACAGGAAGGAAAGTGACAGACGGACGGAAGGAAAGAAGGAAGAACAGAAGGAAGAAAGGGAGGAAGGACAGATGGAAGGAAGGAAGGTAGGAACAAAGAAAGGAAATAAGGAAGGTATGGAGAAAGGACAGATGGAAGAAAGGGAGGAAGGACAGATGGATGGAAGGCAGGAAAAGAACACAGGAAGGAAAGTGACAGACGGACGGAAGGAAGGAAGGAAGGAAAGAAGGAAGAACAGAAGGAAGAAAGGGAGGAAGGACAGATGGAAGGAAGGAAGGAATGAACGAAGAAAGGAAAAAAGGAAGGCAGGGAGGAAGGACAGATGGAAGAAAGGGAGGAAGGACAGATGGAAGGAAGGAAGGACAGATGGAAGGAAGGAAGGAAAAGAACACAGGAAGGAAAGTGACAGACGGACGGAAGGAAGGAAGGAAGGAAAGAAGGAAGAACAGAAGGAAGGAAGGAAGGAAGGAAAGAAGGAAGAACAGAAGGAAGAAAGGGAGGAAGGACAGATGGATGGAAGGAAGGAAGGAACAAAGAAAGGAAATAAGGAAGGTATAGGGAGGAAGTACAGAAGGTAGAAAGGGAGGAAGGACAGATGGAAGGAAGGAAGGAAAAGAACACAGGAAGGAAAGTGGGCCGGATTGCACCCCTCAGCGGGCCGGTTCTGGCCCACGGGCCGCATGTTTGACACCCCTGCTCTAGTGCAATTAAATACATTATTAAGGCTGCTGCTGCACCGTTTGCATGACTTGAAAGCCTGGGCTCATTATTGCTTTTGGGCAAAATCAGCAAAACTGCAATCACACAGTTTTTACTTGACAGCATGTTCATAAATTACCCGTGGCTTCAGTTTTGTATTATTATGAGTCTGCTTCTTTTTTTTTTTTTAATGAGGTGACAATTGCCGTGTCTGTCTAATGATAGCACCCCAAAGCCTTCTAACACCATTTAGGAAAACACCATCAGTCCCTTTCATAACAATGGCTTGTTCAGTTCTGAAGCCTGTTCTTGAGATGAGAGGTCTGATCAACAAGCTAAAACAAGTCAAGTTGCTCTTCATTCAGCCTCTCTGGATCTGTTGCTTGCAAAAATTCATGAATGGATTTATTTTTTTTAAAGTTGTGTCTGTGGCATGTGCACTGCTTTCTACTAACAATCCCACATGGTATTATTACTGCTGTGCATCTCTCAGGCGGGGAGTTCTGGTCCTCTGAAATGAGGCCAACGCTGAAGTAACTTAGAGCTGCATTCTATCAAAAGGCCACCAGGGGGCGACCGTCTCTATACAAGTCAATGGAGAATTCATCAACTTCTCACTTGATTTCTAACCTCAGTAAACGTTTTCAAAATGTGTTTATGGTCTCAATCGCTAGTTTAAAGCCTTCTTCAATGCAGTATGATGTTCATTTGGGACATTTTGGCCTCCCTGATTTTATATGTGACGATAAAGCAGGGTATGCATTAGGGCGTGGCTACGCCCTGATTGACAGGTTGATTGACCAATGTCCTCGAGATCCAGCCCTCGCAACCATAGCAACCTCCCCGCTCCGCCCATGACTCCGCCTCATGCCCATATAAGTAGAATCCGTGTTTTTATTTTTCCCAGCATGCACCTGAAATTTTCAAGATGGCGCTGCCTAGATTCGTAACTACTGGCTTCCGAGCAGCAGTCCACAAACCAATGGGTGACATCACGGATGTTACGTCCATTTCTTCTATACAGTCTATGGCATTTCTACAGCTATCAAATGCATGTAGACTCCATTGATGGCCGTTTATAAGGACTGGAGATAGGAGATGGGTTGTGCAAAAGCAGCTCTGAAAGACAGAGTAGCAGTGATATTTAAAGAATAGCGGACTGATTAAAGTACATTACGAAATAGCAGACATTGACCTGCAGTGAAATAAAGGCACAACGTGAGAGATCTGCCTCATTGTATTTTGTCAAAAGCTTCATTAGAAGTATTAACAGCTGTGTGTCGTGATGAAATGAGACATGATTTCGTTATAATTGGCAATACATTTGTGTTTGTTACACTCAATTAACATTTAATCTTTATATCCTTTGTCTTTTTTGTTTTCGGTAACACTTTGCTCCTCTGTTTTACACAAGAGGTTTCTTTCAGTTTAGACAAAGAAGCATCATTTTTCATTTTAACCTGTCACAAACAGCTTCACAAAAGACCAGTAACACAAAGAGAAATCCAAGAAGGACAGAACAAGCAGCAGGGAGAACAAGTATAAAGTACAAGACGACATGAGGCCAAAGCTTTCATTGTAAGACTTTTGAAACAAATACAAAAAGCTTAACTACATCTCATTCACAGCTCCCATGAGTCCTTTATGCTGTGAAACAAAATTACTTCCTTAAAAGATTTCATTTGTCCAGGTCCGTGTGGAAACTAAAGCAATTGTCTTGTAATTATGTCTTCATCATAGTATTCATTTTGTCACCTGTTTTTGTGTCAGTTTTTATCATATTTAGTAAAATAGCTAGCTGCAGAAAGCTCTCAGATGTATTGTCCATGTTTCTGGTAGAGGTGGTGACTTTGATTGACAGGTGACACTTGGTAGGGGGCGGGGCTTCAGCATTTGGGAGCAGAGAAAGAGGCTGATTTTTACACAACTTTGAAGCCTAATTTCATATATTTGGTGATTTTTTTTAATCATTGAAATTTAGCTCCCCTCCCTGAGCTACTACCTTACCGTGGTGGAGGGGTTTGCGTGTCCCAATGACCCCGGGAGCTCAGTTGTCGGGGGCTTTATGCCCCTGGTAGGGTCTCCCATGGCAAACAGGTCCGGGGGGAGGGGCCAGACAAAAGGTAGCTCAGAAAACCCCGATGACGAGCAAGATAATTGGATTTTCGTGTCCCTTGCCCGGACGCGGGTCACCGGGGCCCCCCCCTGGAGCCAGGCCTGGGGGTGGGGCTCGGAGGCGAGCGCTTGGTGGCCGGGCCTTTCCCCATGGGGCCCGGCCGGGCATAGCCCGAAAAAGGGACATGGGACCCCGCTCCCACAGACCCACCACCAGTGAGAGGGGCCAAAGGGGTCGGGTGCAGTGTGAGCTGGGCAGCGGCCGAAGGCGGGGACCTTGGCGGTCCGATCCTCAGCTGCAGAAGCTAGCTCTAGGGACGTGGAACGTCACTTCTCTGGTGGGGAAGGAGCCTGAGCTGGTGCGTGAGGTTGAGAAGTTCCGGCTAGATATAGTCGGCCTCACCTCGACGCACAGCAAGGGCTCTGGAACCAGTCTCCTTGAGAGGGGTTGGACTCTCGTCCACTCTGGAGTTGCCACTGGTGTCAGGCGCCGGGCAGGGGTGGCAATACTTATTGCCCCCCGGCTTGGTGCCTGTATGTTGGAGTTTACCCCGGTAGACGAGAGGGTGGCCTCCCTCCGCCTTCGGGTGGGGGGACGGATCCTGACTGTTGTTTGTGCCTATGGTCCAAACAGCACTTCAGAGTATCCAGCCTTTTTGGACTCCTTGGAGGGGGTGCTGGAAAACACTCCCCCTGGGGATTCCCTCGTTCTGCTGGGGGACTTCAACGCCCATGTTGGTAGCGACAGTGAGACCTGGAAGGGTGTGATTGGGAGGAACGGCCCCCCTGATCTGAACCCGAGTGGTGTTCTGTTATTGGACTTCTGTGCTCGTCACGGATTGTCCATAACGAACACCATGTTCAAGCATAAGGGTGTCCATATGTGCACTTGGCACCAGGACACCCTAGGCCGCAGTTCGATGATTGACTTTGTAGTCGTGTCGTCGGACTTGCGGCCGCATGTCTTGGACACTCGGGTGAAGAGAGGGGCGGAGCTGTCAACTGATCACCACCTGGTGGTGAGTTGGCTCCGATGGTGGGGGAGGATGCCGGGCAGACCTGGCAGGCCCAAACGTATTGTGAGGGTCTGCTGGGAACGTCTGGCAGAGTCTCCTGTCAGAGAGAGTTTCAACTCACACCTCCGGGAGAGCTTCGACCATGTACCGGGGGAGGCGGGGGACATCGAGTCCGAGTGGGCCATGTTCCGTGCCTCCATTGTCAAGGCGGCTGACCGGAGCTGTGGCCGCAAGGTGGTCGGTGCCTGTCGGGGCGGCAATCCCCGAACCCGCTGGTGGACACCGGCGGTGAGGGATGCCGTCAAGCTGAAGAAGGAGTCCTATAGGGCCTTTTTGGCTTGTAGGACTCCGGAGGCAGCAGACAGGTACCGGCAGACCAAGCGGAGCGCAGCTAGGGCGGTCTCTGAGGCAAAAACCCGGACATGGGAGGAGTTCGGTGAGGCCATGGAAAAAGACTTCCGGACGGCTTCGAAGAGATTCTGGACCACCATCCGGCGTCTCAGGAGGGGGAAGCAGTGCACCGTAAACACTGTGTACGGTGGGGACGGTGCGCTGCTGACCTCGACTCGGGACGTTGTGGATCGGTGGAAGGAATACTTCGAAGACCTCCTCAATCCCACCAACACGCCTTCTGGTAAGGAAGCAGGGCCTGGGGGCTTGGGTGTGGGCTCTCCTATCTCTGGGGTGGAGGTCGCCGAGGTGGTTAAAAAGCTCCTCGGTGGCAGGGCCCCGGGGGTGGATGAGATCCGCCCCGAGTTCCTCAAGGCCCTGGATGCTGTGGGGCTGTCATGGTTGACACGACTCTGCAGCATCGCGTGGACATCGGGGGCAGTGCCTCTGGATTGGCAGACTGGGGTGGTGGTCCCTCTTTTTAAGAAGGGGGACCGGAGGGTGTGTTCCAATTACAGGGGAATCACACTCCTCAGCCTCCCTGGTAAGGTCTATTCGGGGGTGCTGGAGAGGAGGGTCCGTCGGATAGTCGAATCTCGGATTCAGGAGGAGCAGTGTGGTTTTCGTCCGGGCCGTGGAACAGTGGACCAGCTCTACACCCTCTGCAGGATCCTTGAGGGTGCATGGGAGTTTGCCCAACCAGTCCACATGTGTTTTGTGGACTTGGAGAAGGCATTCAACCGTGTCCCTCGGGGGATCCTGTGGGGGGTTCTCCGGGAGTATGGGGTATCGGACTCCCTGATAAGGGCCGTCCGTTCCCTGTATGACCGGTGTCAGAGCTTGGTCCGCATTTCCGGCAATAAGTCGGACTTGTTTCCAGTGAGAGTTGGACTCCGCCAGGGCTGCCCTTTGTCACCGATCCTGTTCATAATTTTTATGGACGGGATTTCTAGGCGCAGCCAGGGTGTAGAGGGGGTCCGGTTTGGTGACCTCAGGATTGGGTCACTGCTTTTTGCAGATGATGTGGTCCTGTTGGCTTCATCAGACCGTGACCTCCAACTCTCACTGGATCGGTTCGCAGCCGAGTGTGAAGCGGTCGGGATGAGAATCAGCACCTCCAAATCCGAGGCCATGGTCCTCAACCGGAAAAGGGTGGAGTGCACTCTTCGGGTCGGGGATGAGATTCTGCCTCAAGTGGAGGAGTTCAAGTACCTCGGGGTCTTGTTCACGAGTGAGGGAAGGATGGAACGGGAGATCGACAGGCGGATCGGTGCGGCGTCTGCAGTAATGTGGACTCTGCACAGATCCGTCGTGGTGAAGAGAGAGCTGAGCCGAAAGGCGAAGCTCTCGATTTACCAGTCGATCTTCGTTCCTACCCTCACCTATGGTCATGAGCTTTGGGTAGTGACCGAAAGAACAAGATCGCGGGTACAAGCGGCCGAAATGAGCTTCCTCCGTAGGGTGGCTGGGCTCTCCCTTAGAGATAGGGTGAGAAGCTCAGTTATCCGGAGGGAGCTCGGAGTAGACCCGCTGCTCCTCCACGTCGAGAGGAGCCAGATGAGGTGGTTCGGGCATCTAATCAGGATGCCTCCCGGACGCCTCCCTGGTGAGGTGTTCAGGGCACGTCCCACCGGTAGGAGACCCCGGGGAAGACCCAGGACACGCTGGAGAGACTATGTCTCTCGGCTGGCCTGGGAACGCCTCGGGGTCCCCCTGGAAGAGCTGGACGAAGTGGCTGGGGAGAGGGAAGTCTGGGCTTCCCTGCTTAGGCTGCTGCCCCCGCGACCCGACCCCGGATAAGCGGCAAGAAGATGGATGGATGGATGGATGGCATTGAAATTTGGCAGGGTGGTTAACAACACACTTTTCTGTGGTATGTCAAACTCAGAACACATATTTATTCTGACTTTACACAGACTTTAAGCATGTGCTAAGACAGCAAACTGGGTTAGTAGCATGTTTATGTTTTTACAAAATGCAATGGAGACTGTGATAACATGTTTTCTGCCTGTTGATTTTCATATAATCAAGTAGACCAAGCTCAATGATTTTTAGATGGTGAGCTAATGGGAAGAAAGCTCTCTAGAAATCAAAAGACAAGGTTATTCATATCAGGTAGCATACTCAATGAAACTTAAATGTAGATAGTAGAAAGAGTTTGGTTACCTAATAAATTATTATGAGAAATGAGCTACCGGAGAAAATAAACATGCTATGTGGTTGCACAATGGTTGACGCACTTCCTTTATGCAATAAATCAAGCCTTTATTTTCCAGGGCTGACATAACTGCATAGTGAACGTAAGGCTTATATGGAGCCAATCTAAACATTGATTGTGTCATTATTCTTTAACCACAACACTATGCAATCTATAATGAGAAGGTAAAGCAATAAAATAGAAACATCTGAGAACACACAAGAAGACAACCTCTGATGGTTTGAAGCAGTGTAAGAGACTGCAATTCTGAAATGCATTAATTAATGTTGTGTCTCTTCATGTAACCCCCTGACACACACACACACACACACACACACACACACACACACACACACACACACAGATGTCTCCGCTAATTGAGCCACCATCGATTTCCTGTTGATGGATGAGCAGCTGCTGCTGGCCTCGGCTAAAGGTTCCAGCATTAAACCAAAATCATTCAGAGGGTGATTGGTGGGGGGAAAGCTTCAAAATGAGAGTCGCCATGGTTACGTTCATCCATTTGTTGAAATGTGCTGCTTCTATGATGAAAAGACCCTGATGAAAAATCTGTTTAATTTAACTGTTCCACATCTAAATCTGGTTTCTAATGATATTATGCCACCTAACGTATCTTATCCTCTGGCAGACATATTGACCCTCAGCTTTTGCGGATTGCTACTGATTGAAAATCTCAGCATATGACTCTGTCTACCGCATAAATGTGAACTTTTCATTATTGTTCTGCAATATACAGAAACCCTTCAGCTGCATTCAGGCTGAAAGCAGCTCTGTGTAACAATACAAAGGGCAGTGTTGGGAAAGTTCACTTTCTACAAGAACTAGTTCAAAGTTCAGTTCACAAATTTTAAAATGAACTTTTCTTTTTCAATATGTTGCTGCGAGCTATTACTTTTTCAAAATGATTGCCACAGCTCATATAGAACCACAGACAGCAATTATTTTATCAGTTTAAACACTGAAACTATGCGTCAGATTTCACAATAGTTTTAAGTAATCAGAGGAAGATGCTGTATTAATGATGGAGGTAGTGCTGCTAATAGACATTATACATGGGTTAGGGTTAGTATATATGTCTATGGTAGTGCTGCTCATAGACAGATATACATGGGTTAGGGTTAGTATATATGTCTATAGTGCTGCTCATAGACAGATATACATGGGTTAGGGTTAGTATATATGTCTATAGTAGTGCTGCTCATAGAAATATATACATGGGTTAGGGTTAGTATATATATGTCTATGGTAGTGCTGCTCATATATACATGGGTTAGGGTTAGTATATATGTCTATAGTGCTGCTCATAGACAGATATACATGGGTTAGGGTTAGTATATATGTCTATGGTAGTGCTGCTCATATATACATGGGTTAGGGTTAGTCTATATGTCTATAGTAGTGCTCATATATACATGAGTTAGGGTTAGTATATATGTCTATGGTAGTGCTGCTCATATATACATGGGTTAGGGTTAGTATATATGTCTATGGTAGTGCTGCTCATATATACATGGGTTAGGGTTAGTATGTCTATGCTGCTGCTGCCTTCATTAGTTTTTGCCTCCATGCTTCACATTTTGATGATGCATGCAACGGTGCGACTCTGTGGTGTTGCTGTTGCCAGATGTTTTTTCCGCTACATATTAAGGCTGTTGTAGTTTATATAGAACTGCATGTGCGGCCAATTTGCAGGTCTGCTGTAACCTGCAGTATTCATCAACCGTGAGTTCTGTCAGGGCCTGGTAGTTTTGTAATGTATTTTGGTAGTTTTAGTTTTTTGTCTTAGTTTTATTTTGGTGTGTTTTCCCTTGTCTTGTCTAACTTCCTCCCTTCCCCTAATGTGTTACACCTGTGCCTCGTTATCATCCAGTGTATATATATGGTGTGCTCTTTTCCTTCTGTGCCAGATCGTCTTGTCAGTTTCCTGTCAGCGGTCTTACCTCAGTTTATATTCTTAGTGTTATTGACCAGTTTTGCCTTTTGGATTCCGAGTATTTCCTCGTGATTTTCTACTTCTGCCCTGTGATTTTGGATTTCCTGGTTTCTAACTTTTTGGACTGATTAAACGGCTTGAGAACTCTTCATCCCTGTGTCCCTATCTCGGTATTTGAGTCCACCTGGTCTGTGCCTGATAAATTCATCTTTACACTTCACACAATTTAATCAGAAAAGCAAATATACTCCATTCAACAGCTCAGCTTGGCTTCTTAATCAAAGGCCTCCTGCCTTCAGAGAGCAAGCGGTTGCTGTTGCAGCTGCTGCTCGGTAGCATCAATGATCTGTGTTTTATATCGGCAGCAGCAGGACACAGCGGGACTCAGCTACATCCAATCCTACCAGCCTGTACACCACAGACTGCTGCTACCCGCCTAGTGTTATGGAGAAACTCATCAGTGGAGAAAGTGCTCAGGAGCCCAGGATGTCTTACGCTTAAAAAACTTTATTGAAGCTCAGCCAAAGAGAATCAAAGTATTATTAAGACGCACGATGCTGCCATGATTCAGAGAAAACTGTCCTTTGTGGATCGTCTTTAAAGAAATTCAGACATTTTCTTCTAAACACATTAAATAGGTCATAAATGTATTTCTAAAAAAAGTGTAAAACACATTTCAACCATTTAGATTTGAATTGTGGAGCTAGGCTTCACAAACTGTGTTTCAACATTTCTGTGTTCAGGATTTAGTGATTAGCATAAACCCGCCCCTGCTGCTGTAGAGGTAGAAATACATTCAGCACACACTACTACTACTACAGTCTACAGTTAGCCAGTTAGCTGAGTTAGCCACCGAGCTAGCAGCTGAGTTAGCCGCCGAGCTTGCAGCCGAGCTAGCCGCCGAGCTAGCAGCCGAGTTAGACGCCGAGCTAGCAGCTGAGTTAGCAGCAGAAAGCTCTCAGACATAGCGTCCATGTTTCTGGTAGAGGTGGTGACTTTGATTGACAGGTGACACTTGGTAGGGGGCGGGGCTTCAGCGTTTGGGAGCAGAGAAAGAGGTTGATTTTTACACAACTTTGAAGCCTAATTTCATATATTTCGCGATTTTTTTTAATCATTCAAATTTGGCAGGGTGGTTAACAACACACTTTTCTGTGGTATGTCAAACTCAGAACACATATTTATTCTTACTTTACACGGACTTTAAACCTTCACAGATAGTACCAAGAATACTCTATGCCCATAAATGGTCAGACTCAATGCATCTACAGTAATTAAATTAGCCTATTTGTTTGTTATTCTACAAACAACTTATTATATTAGATGACTAGACATTTATGTGCATTTGTCTGACTGTTGCAGGATGGATTATTCTGTCGTAGTGTTTAGTTAACATGCCTGGCCTGTGTGTGATCAAGGACTTGCTGTGGGTGTAAAATCCCACTAAAGAACAATATCATCATCAGTCAAGCCATGCAGTGACTAATGAAAACAAAAGCTGTAATCATTAAAGAACATATCGCACAGAATGAAGCTTAAAGCATTTCAAAGAGCTGCACTTTATCTTACTGTAACTATTATTATTATTAAGGCTCAGCAGCACAATGGATATTTATTCCCCTAGTCTTTAAAGTCAATGTAAAATATTAAAAGGCTCTTAAATGTAGAAACAAGACCCATAACTCCTCCTCTGTGTCCTTTCCTTTGTTCGATTAGGATCCACAGGCGTGTTCTCCACATGGTCCCTGCTGTACAGTTGGTAAACATGTCACCTAAGTTTGGACAGCGATCAATACCTTGAATTAATGAATGAGTTCCGGCTGTGGACAAAAGCTAGTTTCTCCTTTTTAATAAGCTCAATATGCTTCGACTCGATAACAGTGGGAGCACTCTGATGAGCGTGTGTGTGTGTGTGTGTGTGTGCGTGCATGAGGGTGGGGGGGGGGGGGTCAATTGTCTCCCTCTGAGAAAACAGTTGGGAGGCTTACGAGAAAAACGACTTATGGAAATGTCAGAAAAAAGGGCAACAGAAGGTTATATGTAGTCTGTGTTTGCAAGCAATTATTATCTCTCAGGATATTTAACTTGAATAGCGATCGGCTTATGTAACGCTGCAGGTTCAGTTTGATGGTGCACACTGGAATATACTGGCAAATGCATCACAGCCTGTAACCACTATACTGGTTAATGCATACAAGACAGAAGGGAATGAGCCTGCAATGGAATGAGAAACAAGGAACACATTACCCCCAGACTTTGTCTTTACACCAACTGACCTTTTAAAGAATAAATTGGTGTAAATTATAGTTCTGTCACAGTCTTACACACTTCACCAGTCCAGCAGATGCTCTTAGAGCAGAGGTGTCAAACTCATTTTCATTCAAGAGCCACATACAGACCAATTTGATCTTATGTGGGCCGGATCATTAAAAAGATGGAGGGAGGGAAGGAGGGAAGGAAGATACGAACAAAGAAAGGAAAAAAGGAAGGAGGAAAAGACAGAAAAAAGGATGGAGGGAAGGAAGAAAAGACAGATAGTGAAGGACGAACAGACAGACGGAAGGAAGGAAGGAAGAATGGAAGGAAGGACAGAAGGAAGAAAGGAAGGAACGAAGGAACGAAGAAAGGGGAAAAAGGAAGGTAGGAAGGACAATGGAAGGAAAGACAGAAGGAAGTAAGGGAGTAAGGACAGATGGAAGGTCGCAGGAAGGAAGGAAAAAAGAAGGTAGGGAGTAAGGACAGATGCAGGGGTTAATTTGAGCCGGATCCTGCCGGAACTAGATCCGGCACATCTCAATTTTGGCCTCCCTGTGTTCCGGTACTTATTTGGGCAGATCCGGTACCTCTCATTAAAAAAAAAATGAAATTAAAAAAACATATATAAAAATGTTTAGAATTAAATAATAATATGCATATATTAATTTACAGAACAAATCCCAAGAATGTCATGTTGTTTATTAAGATTTAAAGTCATTTGAAACTTTGAAACCCCGCCCCTGGCCCTGACACAGAAAAAAAAACCCGTTTGAAATTCGCCGCATCTGAGGAGCAAGCAGAGAGGAAAAGACTGTTACCATATCAACGCAAACATGTCAAAAAAGACAGTTAAATTTACTCTCTTTTTTCAAAAAGAAGGAGGAGTTGCATGACACTTCAAAACGAGTCAGAGAAGCCTCCACAAGCGGCGACGAGGGCAGCTGCAGCGGTCATGTTGATGGTCAAAACCGGCTGCAGCAGGAGGCTCGCGCCGCAACAGCTAGCCGGGTACACCAACAGCTAGCCGGGTACACCAACAGCTAGCCGGGTTCACCAACAGCTAGCCGGGTTCACCAACAGCTAGCCGGGTACACCGACGGCTAGCCGGGTTCACCGACAGCTAGCCGGGTACACCAACGGCTATCCGGGTACACCAACGGCTAGCCGGGTTCACCGACAGCTAGCCGGGTACACCAACGGCTATCCGGGTACACCAACGGCTAGCCGGGTTCACCGACAGCTAGCTGGGTACACCAACGGCTGGCAGTAGTAAAACCCGAAAAAAAGAGGAGGAGGAGAATCCGGACATGCTCGTGATGTGGGGTGTTTTGGACAACTAAATTTGGTGAGTATACTGTCTATTAATAGGCCGCCGTGCCAATCTTTGAATAATAATAATAATGGAAGATATGTGTGATTTATTAAAAGCTTTTTTTTTTTTTTTTTTTTTTTTTTTTACACGTTAGACCTGCTGACTGTATACTGTAAGTCGGGTACACCAACGGCTAGCCGGGTTCACCGACAGCTAGCCAAGCCGGGGCAGGAGGCTGGCACCGGGGCAGCAGCTGGTCAGGTTCACCGCCAGCCAGAGCAGGAGCCAGCTGCAGCGCTAGCAGTCAGCCAGGTGGACCACCAACAGGCGGGTACAACAGCCGAAGCAACAGGCGGGTACCCTGGCATCAGCTAGCCCGGTACAACAGCTGGAGCAACAGGCGGGTACCCTGGCATCAGCTAGCCCGGTACAACAGCCGGAGCAACAGGCGGGTACCCTGGCATCAGCTAGCCCGGTACAACAACCGGAGCAACAGGCGGGTACCCTGGCATCAGCTAGCCCGGTACAACAGCCGGAGCAACAGGCGGGTACCCTGGCATTAGCTAGCCCGGTAAAACAGCTGGAGCAACAGGCGGGTACCCTGGCATCAGCTAGCTCGGTACAACAGCCGGAGCAACAGGCGGGTACCCTGGCATCAACTAGCCCGGTACAACAGCCGGAGCAACAGGGTACCCTGGCATCAGCTAGCCCGGTACAACAGCTGGAGCAACAGGCGAGTACCCTGGCATCAGCTAGCCCGGTACAACAGCCGGAGCAACAGGCGGGAATCGGGACACCAGCTGGCTTACAGCAGGAAGATTGAGAAGGAGAGGAGTGTGGGACGTCCAGCGACAGGTCAGGGATGGGATGCACAACTGTTTGGCAGTAAAACCCGAAAAAAGAGGAGTTTTGGACAACTAAATATGGTGAGTATATTGTCTATTAATAGGCCGCCGTGCCAATCTTTGAATAATAATAATAGAAGATATGTGTGATTTATTTATTTATTTATTTTTACACGTTAGACCTGTTGACTGTATACTGTAAGTCCCACCTGTGGTGATGTGGGCATTGGCCTGTGCTGTGCGGAGTATAGCCCAAAATAATTGTAAATGATCGTCATAACATTTATACTATGGATTACATTATTTGAAATTGAGGCCTGTGTAAGTCCCACAGTGGCAAGTGGGCATTTTTATGTTGTTTTCAGCACGTTTTCTGGGACCTGTGCCCGTCTCGTCATCCCTGAGCTGTCATATGTACTTTGCGTTCAGGCACCTTATGATTTATAAATCAAGCACTGTCTATCTGCATTTATCTGGTAGTTTGTTCTGTAGTTTTGGGATGTTTTATTAATAATAAGGGCAGTGTTTGCAATATCTATAACTAAATGCAAACATGGAAACACAAGCAAGTCTAGTAGCAGCAGATACTTTACAAACGAAGAATGAACTATAATACTAAACGAATATTAATAAGTTGCAGGAAGGGCAGCTGGAAAAGAACTGCAGACTGTGTGAATGCATAAGTTAATAAAGTTGTAATATCACCGCCCCATCATTAAGGAACATGTACTGTAGATCTGATTATAATTACATTTGTGAATTCCTGTCATGGTTTTCTCACCGACCCTAGAGACTCTTTAGTCTGTCTTTGTTGTCCTTGGTTGCTGCTGTCCACTAGATGAACTCAGCTTTATCGTCTTTATTGTTGGACTTGTCGGAAAGAGTGTAATATTACTTGGGTTGGTCTGGGTGTGTGCGTGCTTGCGTGTGTGTGTGTGTGTGTGTGTGTGTGTGTGTGTGTCTTTCCCTTCACACCTGCTGCCCTGCTCTCAGTATCTTCCCCAGCCATCAGCTACCAGCCTTCCTCTGTGTTGTGCCACCTGGTCCTTGTTATCTGATTACCCTCCTGTTGTCCTCAGGTCAAGGAATGAGGAAGGAAGGAAAGGAAAGGAGTAAGGAGGTAGGGAAGGGAGTGAAGAGGGAAGGAAGGAAGGAAGTAAAGAAGGAAGTGGGAAGAAGTAAGGAGGGAGGGAGGAAAGAAGTAAGGAGAGGAGGAAGGAAGGAAGGAAGTGAAGAAGAAGGAAGGGAGAAAGGGATTAAGGAGGGAGGAAAGAAGGAAGGAAGGAAAGGAGTAAGAAGGGGGGAAAAGAGGAAGGAAGGAAGTGAGGAAGGAAGTATGGAAGGAGGAGGGAGCAAAGAAAGAGGCAAGGAGAAGAAGGAAGGAACAGTCAAAAGAGACGGGGTCAATTTGACCCGGGAGGACGACATGAGGGTTAAGTTTGTATTTAGGTCCAGTTTTCAGTTCAGTCTTTGTCAGTCTTTCCTTCTGTCCTTCCTACCTTCCTTTTGTGCTTACTTCGTTCCTTCCTTCCACCTGTCCTACCTCCCTTTCCTCCTTCTGTCCTTCCTTCTTTCCTTCCTTCCATCTGTCTGTCCGTCCTTACTTCTGTCTGTCTTTCCTACCTTTCTTCCCTCCTTCCTTTTTATCTGTCTTTCCTTCCTTCCTTCCCTCCATCTCTTTGTAATGATCCGGCCCACATGAGATCAAATTGGTGTGTATGTGGCCCTTGAATGACAATGAGTTTGACACCTCTGATATAAATGAAGCAGGGCAGTTCTGGCTCAGGAGGGAGAGCAGGTCGTCCACTATTTGGTAAAGTGTTGGTTTGCCACTCCTCCAGTCCACATGTCAAAATGTCTTTGAGCAAGATACTGAAACCCAAATTGCTCCCAATGACAGTGCCAGCAACCTGTGTGGTAGCTTGCCCCCATCAGTGTGTGTGTGTGTGTGTGTGTGTGTGTGTGTGTGTGTGTGTGTGTGTGTGTGTGTGTGTGTGTGTGTGTGTGTGTGTGTGTGTGTGTGTGTGTGTGTGTGTGTGTGTTTGTATGTGTGTGTGAGAGAGAGAGAGTAGTCAGAAGAGTAGGAATGTCTTATTTATTTATAAGTGCAGTCCACAAATCTAAGAAGTGATTGCTTAAGAAGTGAAAGTGAGAGGGACAAGAGGTGAAACTGATGTCACACATGATTTAAGAGCAGGGAACCAAAGTCTTGAACCTAGAAGCCTCAATTGAAGCTTTTTCCAAAACGCCATTAAATTGTGACACCTCAGAGTTAAAATGTGAGACATGCAGAAGAAGAAGAAGAGGAACTGAAGTGCAAATCAGTAACTTGAAGCAGGATCGGTGAGATTCAGTCAACCTGACCTGCACCACGCAGACACACTGAGATTCACTAGTCTGCATGAAGGTTTCTACACAAGGAAACATTCAAAACGCAATTTAGTACCTTTTTATTTGGGATCTTAGTAAACTGGGTTAACCCTATGAAGCCTGAACCATTAAATAATTGCCAAATAAAATTCTTTGAAACTAGACTTTATTGGACCTTCTGACAAGTAATTAACCCTCCTGTTGTCCTGGAGTCAAGGAAGGAAGGAAGGAAAGGAGGAAGGGAGGAATGAAGGAAGGAAAGGAGGGAGGAATGAAGGAGGGAAGGAAGGAATGAGAAGGACAGAAAGGAGGGGGGGAGGAAAGAGGGACGGAAGGGAGGAAGAAGGAAGGAAAGGAGGGAGGGAGGGAGGAGGGATGGAAGGAAAGAAGGGAGGAAGAGAGGGAAGAGGGAAGGAAGGGAGGAAGAAGGAAGGAAAGGAGGGAGGGAGGAAGGATTGAAGGAAAGGAGGGAGGTAGGGAGGAAGAAGGAAGGAAAGAAGGGAGGAAGAGAGGGAAGGAAGGGAGGAATGAGAGAAGGAAGGAAAGGAGGAATGGAGGAAGAAGGACAGGAAGGAAAGGAGGAGGAAGAAAAAGAGGTAAGAAGGACAGGAAGGAAAGGAGGGAGGAAGAAAAAGAG